>NC_056525.1:204071133-204194476 GCF_019175285.1 Sceloporus undulatus | reverse complement strand
TGTCAGGGGGTTGGACTGGATGGCCCTAGTGGTCTCTTCCAACTCTACGATTCTATGATTCTATGGCGGGTTACAAACCGCCAAAAAATACGTATTGAATACGTATTAGGGTTAGGAAGGGGCGGTGCTTCCGCACCCCCCTAACCCTAATACGTAGTCAATGCGTACAAGATGGCGGCGCCCTTTCTACATGGGCGCCGCCATCTTTGCGTATCGGACGCACAGCGTCCAGACGCGTCGCGCCGCTGCTGACGTAGCGAGCGCGCCCCTGGCGCCTTGCTACGTCGCAAACGCGACGCAAAAAGAAGCTCCATTTTGGAGCTTCTTTTTTCGGTCCGCGCGGGAGTCGGGCCGTCTGAAGGCTCCGGCTCCCCCGCGGACCTTCTGGCGGCGGCGCCAGACCGCTGCAAAGCGGCGGTCTGTACCCCGCCTATGATTCTATGATTCTATTTCCAGTTTCTGCTCTCAGGATTTCTAGCTAATTTTTAGCCAGTTTTGAGGTGCGGGGTGGTGGTGGTGGTGGTGGAGGGAACTGGAGTATTAAAAGGGAAACGAGATCCCTTTGCATACTGATGTCACTCTCAGTGGAGTTCTGTGGGCTTTGGTAGATTTTCATGCTTCAAAAAATTGTTTTAAAAAATTAGGCAGTCTAGGGATTTTAGGGGAATTGATAGAGGGTGGAGAGATTAAGGGATTGTAAAACAATAACAACAACAAGGAGCTGAGCAGCTCAATCTGGTGCATGTGGTCATGCTTTTCCCACACCTGAATTTAGATATACAGACCCAACAATGGTACTTTATAGGGCAAGCTGCAGGTTTTTAAGAGTGCTTGATGGGCCTTCCTTATTGCCAACTGCTATGCTCAGTGCTCATTGCCATTTGGTTGCTTGGCTCCAGAACTTGGAAAGTTATTTTTGAGAAAAATGAATATAATGACATGCTGAAGTCATTCATAGCTGAACAGCACTAGCATGGTTTTCCAGGATCCAGAGTGGCTTCAATGTGTCATTACTCTTATTTTTCTTAAAACATAACTTTCCATCCGCTGCTTGGCTCTGTTAGAACACCATTGTTTCTAAGTCAAGATGAAGATCGAGGCACGAAATCAGATGGAAGCAATATCTTTTGAGTTGTTTCTCTGCTTATTCATACAGCACCTTTCCATACCAGATGCCCACAGTAGCTAACAATAATAAAATGCAACATTGCAACAATATACAATAAAATAATGCACCAGAGTCCAAAATGACAATGTAATACCAGCTGCCATCTAACAGCTGAGAATAATCAAAAGAGGAAACGTCTGCCAGTACAGCAAGGTCTTTGCATAGCAGTGAACAGTTATTGGGGAAGAAATTTCATAGGCTTAGCCATTGAAAAGCCTTTTGCCTATATCCCTGCCAGAGGCACCTGAGCTGAAAAGAGTCAGTCCTAATGAGTTTAATGCACACGTATCTTCAGGTAACCTGACCCTAAGTGATAAAAACTTAAGGGCTCACTGAGTTGCAGAAAGAGTGGCATTGAACCATGTTCAAATCCTCTTCCTGTTTGCCCCAATATGTTTGCATGTATATGTGCTAACTATCCCATGCCTGTTGAGATCTCAGTTTGGGAACTCTGCTGCTGTCAGTGAATACTACCCTCAATACTACCCTCAGAAGATCTGTTGGGGAGACTTGCTACTCTTCAGGTTATGGAAAATCACAGCTCACTATAAATGTATTGCCACTGTGACATCATCAGTATTGTAACTAAAATACAACATCATCAAGCTGTATTCTAATTCCAAGAAATTATGTTCAGATGGACTTGACATTTTTGCAATGTAATTTAACTCAACTGGCTCCTTTTTAAATAAACGTCTTTATTTAAACATAAGTATATAGCAATGACTTGGCACCATAAACGCAACATGAGATGACAGTGACATTTAACTCTCACACCATGCAGTCATTGACTACAGTGAATCTACAGTGAGACTAAACGGTCAAGCCATATTAAAATTAGCTCTCTGTCACCACATTCAGGTATTTGCCTGAATGTGTGGAGGCATGAAAAGGTGTGGGGACATGGGCACACACATATGTCCCTCTCCAAATATCCCCTAGCATATGTATATTTTATGTATTTTCCCCCCTGGTACTGTGTAAGTGACCTTAGTACATCCCTTTAACAAGCCCTCTCTTCTGTTCTAAGGCAAATAATAAAAGAATGCTATGGGTTCTCTTCAGCTAGCCAGAATCTCCTCAAACTGGCTCATGATGCATTTGACAAAATGGGCTCTTGGTCCCTGAAAGCTTATGCCGCTATGTATTTGCTACTCTGTTCAGGTACCATCACACTAGCATGTCTAACCCATAGGAATCAGATCTCTTTATATATACACTGGGCATTATTGAAAATAACTGTCCCCAGTAGGTCCAAGATTTATTTTTGGTAGGCACTTCTCTGAGAGATTTTGGATGCCTTAAGACTCATTTCTCAAATCAGGTTTTACTTATATTAGCATAATTTAACTAAGGTACTTATTTAAGAAATATTTCTGATTCATCTTGTTTTAATCTCGACCGACAACCACAAAGTAGGTGATTTATATCTAGAAAGTGATGCCAGTTTTAATTTCTTTATTGTCTGACAATGCGTTGTCCACATTAGTTTACAAACTAAGGTTAAGCAGATGAATATTTTTGGAATGATATACACATATACTCTGTTGCCCTAAGCCCTAAGAGTCCATATTCCACACTCTCATCACAGCTGATTACTCATGGATTTACCTGTATTTGTATTTTTGTTATACAGTATATACTCTTTCATAACTGTAAAAGTATATTTGGGGTTCTGCTCTCTGTAAATTGTCCAGTTCTTTCTCCATGTCTTTTTCTGTCTTTACATCCATTGTTGTCTAGCCATGTGCTCCTCACTTAAGTGATCGTTTTTTTAGTATGCAGGTTTTTGGGAAGGAAAACTAATGCTTCTCTTATTCTTATTTTAATAGCAGAAGAAAAGGTAACTATAAAAATAATTAGCATTCAAATAAAATACCTGAGTGGGTTTATTCAGCTAACACACTTTTAACACACTATGCTTTCTGTGCTGGCACAAATCAAAATTGAGAGGTGTGATTTTTCTTAATTTCTAGCACTAATATGTACCTGTAAATCCTGAGGATGATTGTCCTCAGCATTAGCTGCATATCACTCTTTAATTTATGGTATTTTTAGTAAGAGATTGATGTTTGGGCCTCCAAAATGGTTCTGGAACTTGTTCTACCATTTGGGAGCTTGTCAGATTTGATGATAATATGATGTGTTTCTGCTATTTCTGGCCTTCAGACCTTGCTCAAAAATGGGTAGTCTTGCTACTCCCAACCTTTAGATGTAATGGTGCCAAATGTAAACACTGTGTCCAGCAGCATATTTAAAAGAAACTTGTTTAGATATTCATGAAATGTTGGTACGCCAACTATGGGGTGACCACTGGTGTACTGGTACTATGTGTATATGGGTTGGAATGTATAGTAATTACATTTTAAAGCTACACAGCTATTACTATATTGACTGTAAATATACAAGCAAATCCTATTACATATACAAAGCCAGCTAGATTGACAGTCTAATCTTTCTTCAACACTGGTGATAGGACTCCATTGTCTACCATATCAGAAAACAGCCATGTGGCTTCATGGGGAAGCCACCACTCTCTTTTTCTCTACCACCTTGCTGCCACCTCCCATCATCTATTGTGAGTGGTGACCATCTCACTCTACTAAGTGATCGAGCCAAGTATCAGCCAAGTCTAGGACTTTAAAAGTTTTTCAAATTCTTCCAAACTAGAATTTAGTTGGTAAGTGGTTAGATGTGTGTGGATTTTCCAGACACCTGGTGATGTCCAGATGTTTGGATTCCGACTACCATAGTCATGTTATCATTAGCTTGACAGCTGTGGGGCTGTTGAGAGTTAAAATACAAACAATTTGGAAGGCACCAAGTTGAGGGAAGCTGTTTCAGAGAGCTAGTGTGATGTAGTGTTTTGAGTCTTACTCTAAGACACCAGGACTTGAATACCCCATTCAGCTACAGAAACCCACTGGATGACCTTGAACAATTTACACTATTTCAGTCTCAGGCAATGGCAAACTCTCTCTGGATAAATCTTGCCAAGAAGACCATGTGATGAACCCTAGAGTTGTCACAAGTTGGAAACAACATGAAGGTATATAATCACAGCAAGACAGGGCAGCAAGATGTACAGTAATAGGTGATACCATCTTGGTTATTGAAATATTTCTCCCTAATTTTCTGTCATAAAAGGTATCATTTGTTGTTGCTATGTGCCTTAAAATCAACTTTGATTTATGGTGACTTTACCTTAATGTTTTCCTGGAGGTTTGCCATTTCCATTCTCTTAGACTAAGAGTCTTTGACTTTTCCCTGTGTATCCAGGGCTGAGCAGTGATTTGAATCCTGGCCTCTCTGAGCCTTAGTCCAACACTCAAACCACTACACTATGTTAGCTCTCTAAAAGATATCATGGGTGTCTAAAAATGGTAAATATAACCACTCTGTGATAAAGAGTAAATAAAAGGGGATAATCAGGCAAATCTCCCATCTTTTAAAGTATCTATTTATTATATTTATTTCCAGTCTTTCCTTCCTGAGCTTGAAGCATTGTGCATGCCTCTCTTCTTATTCATTGTATCTTCACAACAACCCTGCAAGTGGGTTGAGTTGGGAAAAAGTTACTAGCCCAAGGCCACTCAGTGAAGTTTCATGGCTTTGTGGCTAATTGAATCTGGCACTCCCAAGTCCCAGTCTATCTCTAATAACTAAACCACAGTGACTCGCCACAGGGTTGGTTGACAGAAACTAAATCTGGGGCAGGTGCTTCTTTTTAGGCCACCAAACCAAATGCTCCATCATTTTCTCTTTTTTTCAGGAGAGGAACATGTACCATTCATCCATGGCTATGATAACAAGGGGAAAAGCTTTAAATAGCGATAAAATGATTGTTATATTTAGTGGTAACACTTAGTAAAGTGTTATCAATTTGCGTTACTTTATGTTTTATTTTGGAATAACCCCAAAATTCTTCTTGTAAGAAGAGCTACAGAGCCTGTGAGTATGTATCTTTATTGGTGCCTCTATAGGTATAACATTTATTTTTATTTTTCTGTATATTTAAATCTAGTCCTTTACTTGCTAATGTGTTGTACCATATGGTGCCGAGCTGTATGCCAGTTGTTAAAAATATTCTGAGAACATAGGGAGCTCGCAGTGGGTTCAAGAAGGGTGATGCTTCTTGACCAAAGTATTTTGTTACACTCCCCCACCCCGTGTGTGTATTTTGAAATTATGAAAGTTTGTCCAAGGGACCTTCTGTCTCCCATTTGTTTAAACATAGTAGAATCTTGTGTGTGTGTGTGTGTGTGTGTGTGTGTGTGTGTGTGTGTGTGTGTGTGTTTAAAACAGTGAAGTACATTTAAAGAAACTTATTGTGAAAAATCAGTTTCAAAGAAATAAAATCTTGCTTTTGACTTTTACAGTGTGCTTGCCTTGTCTTCCTCCCACTTGCCCATAATTAGTCATTCTTTTCAATGTTGCTTTTGATGCCTCTTCATGGGTGCATTGTGGATCTCTTTCATTACATCTGAATGTTTCTATTTTATGTTTATAAATGGGGGGTGGCGGCAATGATGAGAATGCAGTCCCCTCCGTTTGTGTCAGTTCTTGAGCAACACAGTTGCTATCTCCTCTACGGCTGTCAGAACAAAACATAGGAAGCTGCCTAACACTGAGTCAGACAGACCCAAGCTTGGAAAAGTTACTTGCTAGGCTACAAGTCCTAGAATCCCTCAGCCTGCATGCCCAGTGGCCATGTTGGGTGTGGGATTCTGGGACCTTGTGGTTTCACAAAGTAACTTTGTTCTGGTCAGGCTGTTGGCCCATTTAGCTTGGTACTGTTTTCACTGGTGGCCCATGGCTCTTTAGGACAGGGGTGGGAATTGTGCACAAGTATGTGGACCATATTCAGCATTGGGGGAGTCCAACCTGGCCTCTTCAATATGAAAAATTTTACGAGCCAGAGAAAGCTATCCTCTGGTTTTGGAAAAAATGACGTATTCAGCCTGTGGAGGTCTAGGATGACTGAAAATGGAGTGGATGTGGACTTCAGATTCTTCCCATCATTCCATCACTCCTGCAAGGTATGGGAAAGCCATCTTTCAAAGTCCTTCTTGAAGTTGGCATGGACTGAACCTGGGAGAATTGGCATCTGCTTTGCCACTGAGCTAGGCTCTTTTCCTTCCTCATTATTCCTGGTCCTGTGAAAACATTTCCACTCTTCGGATTCTTCAGGCAGAATGTTGGAATAAAGAGCATGCATCCTAAAAGATGAGTCACTTTCATAACTTCCCTATTTCATCATTCAGCTCATCCCTTTTTTTAAAAATGGGGTACACAGAGCATATATGTGAGCACATGTAGTTCCTGGTCCCAACTTTTGCAGCTCTTGAAGCCCCCATCATTACCCCCAAAGCCTCCCCCAACCCATATTATTAAAAAAAATTCTGTGCAATTTGGGGGCAGTCTGTATTGAAACTACCCCAGACACATGAAAACATATGGATGTACCACAACCCCACCCATATAGCCCTCCCGAAACTGCTCTCAAATATCTCATTTTCCTTCTGTTTGTTTTGTTCTCCGACTTATGGCGACCTTGTGGTAGCTGCTCACAAATGAGACTGGAAGTGAAGCACCATCATTTCCAGTTACCAGTTTAAGAGGGATTACAAAGGGTAATGGGGGTGGTTGGGCATGCTTGGTGTGTGTGAAGTTTGTGAAGAGAATCTGAGGGGGGAATAACCCCTCTTCCTTGCAGTAGCTCATCCTTGTTTTAAAAGCCTGCTTCCATGCAAGAGGATAACAAGTCAGCTTTAATTGAACACAAATGATTGATATCCTGGAACAACTATGGCTGGAAATCTTGAGTATTTTTGGACTGTAGCTCCCTCACTATGGCTATGCTGGCAAGGGCTGGGGAGAGTTGGAGTCCAACAGCAGTTGGAGGTGTACATGATTATCGCTCTAGTGCTAGAGGAAAGGTGGAAAGTTATGATTTTCATGGATTTTTCCTCCACTCTGTAATTCCCAGCACTGCTCTCATTATTTTAGGGGGTCCCCCAATTCTCCAAAGCAGATGGGAGCTACAGTGAGGTAGGAATAAGAGAAAATTGCTTCCTTTCCCTACTTGCCTGTCCTTGGAACCATGCAGTGAGTGAATTTAAATTGCAACTGTTTACATTAAAACATGCATTATTCTCCTTTGAAAATAACCACTTGGTATGGCAGGTTGATAGGAAGTTCATTCTTCTTTTCCATTAAAATATAAAAAGAACCACTCTGGTATACTGGCTAGAATGCCCTTCTGTCTCCATCCCACTCCCAGGAAAGCTGACAGGTTGATCTTGGACTAGTGTGTAGCTATTTAGTGAGGCAAGGGATACAGAAAATTGAGGATATTGCACCTCCAAATTTCCAGGATTGCAGAAAATGAAAAATTGAAAATCATTTGTACCTAAAACTCTTGACTTTCCTGTGTTCTCGTTCCCTTAATAACTTTGCCTGCCCCCTTTTTTGAATGCCTAAGCTGTATTTCTAAATTTTCAGATGATGTTCTAAGTTACAATGCTAAAATTTAGGGACTGAAGGAAAAAAGTTTTTTGGGGGGCAGAATTCTTATTTGGGATATGCAATGGCCTCATTTTGCTCCCCCTATAGCTACATCCCTGGCCTTGGGCTAGCCAATTTCTCTTAGGTCTAGTTGTTTGAATGAATGAATGAATGAATGAATGAATGAATGCCTTTATTTCAGGTAACAAACCATATGCAGTATATATATAAAAAAACAGCAACAAATTAAATAACAGCAAGAATAGTACATACACAGCATATAACAGACTTGCCACTTCATAATGTAGTTGTTTGAGTGTTGGGCTATGACTCTTCAGCAATGGAAACCCACTGAGTGACATTGGCCAAGTCACACTCTCTCAGTCTCAGAGCCTCTGAACAAATCTTACCAAGAAAACCCCATGATGGGTTAAGTCAGAAACATCTTGAAGGTACACAACAACAATCTACTTTTTGTAGTAGTTATGCTAAGAAGGAAGAACTAGATGTAACCCTTCGCACATTCTTTGGACGAAGGGATAAGAATTGTTACTTCTATTATCATAAAATATTAAGTAAATATAATAATAAATATTAGTTTTGATTTCATCTGTTTTACTATTTTTCTTAGACGTAGAAACAGTTAGAATTACCAACATCCATGCTACCTCCATGCTGAAAGTCTTAAATTAACTATAAATATCTGCTAATGTCGGTACATTTATCTGAATGATGGTGCTAGTAGTGGTAATTTTTTTGTATGGGGAGGATTTTAGTTTTGACTGCTTGCTAGAAAGTGCGTGCTCTGACCATTCTCTTTTGCATTTAATGGCCTCTATAATATTTTCATTCAACCCATGAACCCATCAGCAATTTGTTTTTACAGGTTAATATACTTACAAATGATTTTCTAATAGAATATCCTCATCAGAGGGCAGATTTATTAACACTCCTCCTTCTCTTTTGATTGTCTTTTTTAATCCCAGCTCCATGTATAATTTACTTCTTCCTTGGTGAGTGCTTAAACTGAAGAAACCTGTCTTGCTGAAATACTTGAGCTTAGACAAATTTGCCTTTCTCTCTCGGGCAAGATATGTTAGCTGCAGGCACCAGTCTTTCTGAGAGGAACATTAATATTAATTGAAATCTTGTTGAGGTTAAAACAGAAGTGAATGGGTTAAGAGTAATTAGTCAGGTTCAATATAACTTTTGCCTAACATTTGATAAGACATTATTTTCAGTTAATCCCATAAGCACATATGGGTAGGAAGCTGGGGGCATGGAGGAGAAAATTTTCTTGGCATATTTGCTAATATCATGTCCCCCTCTCAGTAGATGTTCTCTTTGCATGGCTATCAAATTCCTTGTGGGCCCTTGGTATCCACTGAGGTTTGGTTCCAAGTCCCCCCATGGATCCCAAAATCAGTGGATGCTCAAGTTCCATTAAATACAGTGATGTGTTAAAATGGTGTCACTTGTATAAAATAGTAAAATCAAAGTTTGGTTTTTGGAATTTATGTATTTGTTAAATATTTTTCAAGCAATGGATAGTTGAATCTTTGCATAAAGAATCTGTGGATATGGATGGACAACTGTACATGATGTACCAATTTTTCTGTGTTCTCTTTAGAGTTGCCAGATCTCAAGGCTGGACACTGAGTCTCCTGCTTCCATGGGAGGGTGCAAATTCCCAAGTTTTGAAAAACAAACAATGATAGCACAATGAAAGGTTAAATAAGAACCTATACAAAAGCATCTTTGGCCTGATACAGACAGGCCAAAATAAAGCTGCTTCGAGTCACTTTGGAGGTATGCTGTTTAAATGATACATGCGTCCTAAGAGTCCAGAAGCCTCACCAAAGCCACGCTTCAGTCCTAAGGACTGGAATGCAGCTTTGGTGCAGCTTCCAGACTCTTAGGACGCATGCATCATGGAAACACCATACCTCCAAAGTGACTCAAAGCAGCTTTATTTTGGCCTGTCTGTATAGGGCCTTTGTTTTACAAGAATCATTCATTACGCAGGCTTAAACATCATTTGGAGGGCGCCCAGTATAAATATGCAACATGAGACCTTACCCACAAAATACATTCTCATGTTTGGTATTTATACCTAGGCATGACTGCAAGGGGTGGTGTGGGGTTGGTAAATGTGAGCTAGTGTCTTTATACACACTACATCTGTCCACCAGACATTTACTTGGTAGGATTTAGACCTGCAAAATTCTGCTTGCAGCATGAGTACACTCTGCACTTGGAAATGGTCTATGACAGCACTTGTTGAAAATACTGTCCCACTTTTCAAACAGCTTCTGATTTGTTCAGAATGTTGAAGTACTCAGTAGTAACTAAATCCAACCAAGTTATTTTGGTTCCTAAGGCAGAAAAATCCCACAAGCAAGCACCTCTCCCAATCTCTGTGGCACCCTTCCTCCCCAAAATCCCAAAACAGAATATAAATAGCAAATAGGTTATATTTTCATGACATTCAGAATCTCCTCCTCTCTTATGTTACCCCACCACAGAACACTTCAAGGTATATTCACAAACCTTTTACTTCAAATTAATCTTAGTGTCTTGTATTAAAAGTTCTCACTTCCATACCCTCTGGGCCCTCAGTTCAACTCTTAGTAAATATGTGAAATACTTATTAATAGTGCACATTGGACTGAGCGATGTTTTTAAAAATTAGAAAATGGGTCAATTAATTTAATAGTTGTATATAAATAAAAAAAAAATAAAATAGAATTCAAAGATACAGCCATGTTAGTCTGCTGAATCAGTATGTAGTGATATCTTGTAGCACCTTTGAGATTAACTGAAAGAAAGAACCAAATGTATCTGAGGACATAGACCTAAGTCTACAAATGCTCACTTCTTTCTGTCAGTCTCAAAGGTGCTACAAGATCTCTCTACATACCAATATTAAAATGACTCAATAATATTGTGTTAGGTTATTAGATTCATTTATTTCATTGTTGATTATTTTATTTATAACCAACTGTGTCTATTGGTTATACTGTTCAACTGGGATTTGGGAGATCCTGGTTTTAGCCTCTCCTGGACCACCGAACTCCACCTTGGATCAGTCTCTCTCTTTCATTTAGCCTGACATAATTCAGAGTGTTATTGTGAGAAGAGTCATGTATGCCACTGGAAGAAAGCAGGATGTCAGTGTAATAATTAAATAACCACATTTACCTCAATGTAAGTCCCACTTATTCCACTGGGAAGTATGTATAGCATAAATATTTTCAGTGTTTGCTCCCTGCTGTTGTTGTAATGAAATAGAAGCCGAGCACCCAAACAACAGTGCAGTCCTGAGTTTGTTTACATGGAAGTAAATGTCATTATTCTCAGTCAGTCAGGGGCTTCTTCTGAGTTGTGGTTGCAGCTGTTAAATGCTACAAGAAAGAGAGGAAGGAGCAGCCATGTTGTGCTAGAGATACGTGATCACAACCTTTTGGGGTAAGCTGCAAACTTCTGCCTTCTAGTCCTTTGTTCCGAATGCCTGTAGTCTGAGGTGCTCAGGGAAGGTGCTCAGCCACAACAGCCAGACTACGTGAATTTTGTTTCATTTTTAGAGGGAGAAATGGAAACAGCAGTGGGGCATTCAAATACAGATAGCATGCTCTCTCCCCCCTTTCCACTTTCACAGGGGTCCTGCATCTCAAGATGTGGTTCCTTGGGACCAAGTAAATAGTATCCTTCCTGCACCCATGGGGCTGTGTATAAATCAAAACAACCACCACTGGTTAAAATCCTTCCCCATTGCTATGTGTAGAATGGGAAACAACAAGAGAAACAAGTCTTACTCTCCTGACCTATCTTCCTGGCATGGATCCATTGGTTTCAACATTTAACCCACACTACTGAGCTCCTTAGAATAAAGAATTTAAAGGAAAACGCTTCTTAAATTATCTTGGAATATGACTGTTCAGAACTAGTATGTTGTGTTTTAGAAATCTTCACTTTTTAGATGGACAGATGATAGATCAGTGTCACCTATCAATTATGTCAAGTCATTTTTTATCAGTCTACACAGTCTACTCCCCTTCTACCTGTTCCTTCATTACAAACTTTACTTACATATTTGTTCTACTGCTGCTCTCTGTTGAACTTTACTCTTTGTCATTATGCCAAGTGTGGAGGGAAAAGTGTGTTTACTTACTTCTCCAGCCTACTGCACAATTCTGCAAGAATTGGCAAATGGGCTATTCTGAATTGTATTTTCAGCTGCCCAACTGGTGAAAACAGGTCAGAGTGGAAACAGAGAAGCACTGGAAAGCATCATAAATCTGTATGCATATGGGCAGTAGAGTGCTCTTTGTGACAGATTTTTAAGGCAAAGTTCAGTTGGCCTTATCAGGTTTAAATGGATACTTTGCACAAAGATACTTTTGTACTGGGCAACTCCTGTAATTTGGCACAACTGAGACATAAACGTCCATTGTAGAAGCCTGTTGTGTTCTTGGCACAGCTAAGAAGCAATTATAAAAGGATGGGAGTGGGGGAGTTAACAGTGATTTTTCAGGTGATCTTATGGTCTTGCAGTCTGTTATGAATTTGGGGCCCTTTAAAGAGGATGATGGTGAGCTTGGTTGTGTGTATTTATCTTACATCCTGCTTTTCTCCTAGTATGAGATTCAAGGCAGCTTACAATATAAGTCAAAACCAAATTCGGTTAAAGCAATGGATAATACATGAGTTTAAAAGCAGTTAAATATCAACCATATTATAAACATTAATTTTAAACATTTTAAAAGGCAGTTCAAACATAATGATAAAAGCACAACACATTCCAATTAAAAAAAATCCTTCCGCAACGGCCAGCTAACAGCAGAGGCCAGGATAAATAAGAAGGTCTTTGCATGCTGACAGAAAGAGAGCAGAGAAGGAGTCAACCTAACCGCCCATTTATGTTTTTGGAGATGACATTTTCATACTGCAGTTTTTAGCTCATGAGAATGGGAAAAGTGCTCTCTCTCCCTTTTATGTGTGTAATACTTTATGATGTTTACTTTTAGCAGATAAGTTGAGTTCTTATCTTGGCAATGGCATTAGAGAGCCAGGGATAGATGTGTCGCACATCTCAGAGGTGGCTGCGATTTTTTTTAACAATTATGAGAAAAATATATACCTTAAAGGGCATGAGAGGATAACTTGTCCCACATGGCGTATTCCAGTGTCTATTATTATCTACTTTATATCTTCCAATATTTCACAGACAAAAACCAGGACATTTCTGGCTAAGTAGCACAGGAGTGTGGTCAAGACAGCAAAAGTTATTAATGACAAAGAAGAGACAAGCTATGGACAGTGGTCCCCAGACTGTGCTCTTTAAGAAATTTTGGACTTCAGCTCCCAGAATCCCAGCCTATTGGCCAACATTGCCCATTATAAGCTTGAGGCTTCTGGGAGCTGAAGTCCAAAATCTCTTAAAGGGCACCATTTGGGGACCACTGAACTAGGAGATGCTGCAACAGTTTGCTTTTTCTGAGGGTACTGGGAAGGGCAAGATCTTACTGTCTCCTGTTACTGAGTTAATTGAGTTCTTTGAATTCTGTTTGCAGCAATGGAAGCAAGCTGAGGACAAAAGGAGAAAGTGAAAGGAGGAGAGAGAAAAGAAACTAAGACATGTTAAAAGGATCTGAAAAATTGGAATGGCAGAGGATTAATTGTGACTGCGCATGCAAAATAGGGTCGGTTATAGGCTGCGTATCTTTGTACTAGATACTGCTTCACAGATTATGTAGAGTTCTGCAGCATAGTCCTAGTTATAGACTATGCTATGCTAACTATAGAATACAAGCCATTACATGAATTTATATCTAATCTCTCTGCTCAGCTAAATCTGTTCAAATTACACTCATTTAGGGATTTTAATAAATTGATTCTACATCTGTTCTCTGGTTTCAGGTGGTTTCCATCTCTCCCTGTACTCAACTAAAGCAGAGTAGTGGCTTTTAGTGTGCCCCTGAATATTCATCCATAAACACACACGGGGGCCCAGTTTAGGTGTATTCCCATGGGCACTCTCATGCGATCAAGTTTTCAAACTGGGTTTGAAACAAGTAATTAAATTGTAATTTCCCTAATTTTGACTTTATGGGAAACTGTGGTTTAATAAACCAGGACATACAGATAAACAAACTTTCCTACAGATAAACAAATAGAGAAAGAAAGAAAGCGAAGGAGCTTTTATGTTCTCCCTTAGACTTGTGGTTTGTTAGCCTTGGGTATATTGTATCTGAACTGGCCTGTACTTTTTATTTACTATGGTCTGTTGTAGGTTAGAGATCTGTCTATGGTAATTGGCCATGCTGGATGAGCGATTCTGGGAGTTGTTAAACCAATCACAACAGGATTAAAGAATTTAGTGGTATCTTAAATATTAAAATTAGCTGCATTCCATAAAAATCTATGTCAAATAAAACTAGTTTTTAAGATGCCACCAGGTGCCCTCTCACACTGTACAATTATATCACTATGATTCCAATTTTAACTACCATGACAACTCCCTATGGGATCTTGGCATTTGTAGTTTGGCATTAGAGTTCTGGGCTGATTACATCTCCCTAAACTGCAAATTCCAAGTTCCCATAAGATAGAACCATGACAGTTGGAGTGGAATCACAGTACTGTAACTGAGCAATGTGAAAGGGTTCTAGATTCTTTATTATTGTTTTAAGGAAATAGAATCTTATGATCTCAATGATTTAGATAGACTTAAATTATTTATTTGGCTACTATCCAGTGCTGCATTCCAAGGACATCAAAGACCCTTTTGTGTTTCCCTGTTATAGGGGTAATTGGGTAGCCTCATGTGTACAGATCTCCTAGTGTATGGATACTTCTTGTGTGGGATATATAGGTGAGGCTTCAGGATGATCATATAACTGCATAAAATTTACCATCTCTATTTTATTTCTCATTAATGCTGGAGGAGGCTTATTGCATTGATACAAGCTGCAAAAACACTTTCTCTGGCAAGACTGAAAACTGTTCTAGGAAATCTTCTTTTCTGGTACATGTTTGCAATAATAATAAGAAACCCCCCCAGAAATTCTAATACAGCTATTTTTGTTCATTTCCCTTAGGATAAAAAGTCACAAGTGAATATCTTGAAAACATAATTGCTTTTTGATATGTAACAGCCACTGCAAACAAAAAGATACTTTACACTACAAATTCTGGGCAGACAGTCAGATTTTGAACTTTTGGAACAGTGTGGACTCTCAAAGCACTTTCCCAGAAGACTGCTGTGATGATGCTGGCTTTAAAAACATGCAGCTTGGCATGCAGATGAAGAAAGGGGTGAAATAGTTAGGTTCCAGCCAACTCAAGTAGCCAGAAAGTTTGTTTTCTTGTGACAGTAGGGAGTTTCGCAATTTACTTGGTTATGTATGCTGCGTCCACTTCATATTGGTAAATGTAAGACACAATTGGTCAACTTGCATTCCTCTAGATGTGGTTGAACTACAACACCATGATCCCTCACTGTTGGCTATGCTGACTAGGACAACTGGGAATTGCAGTTACAAGACATCTTAAAGTGGCACACGTTTTTCACTGTGGTGCTCCTGGAAATATTTAACTATTCATTCACTGAATGTCTCTTACTAGGATATCTTCCAAAGTTGTTTTGTAACCTGAATGGAAATATGGAGGGGGCAGGGGGTAAGAGATGCTCTTAAATAGGCTCAAATTAAATATTTTCTATCATTGTGACTACATTATCCCAACAAAGTGGTTGTCGAGGGAATGTTGATTGGCCATTGAAGATATGGCATAAATTTCAGAATTAGATACTGTGGCGCATTACAAACGCGCAAAAAGTACATACTAGGTATGTATTCGGGTTAGGAAAGGGCGTCCTAGTATGTACAAAACATTGGGACGTCAAGAACACGCTGCCTCCAAACACCTGTGGCACCCTTTCAGCAGTGCGGAAGGAGCTCCGAAACGGAGCTCCTTCCAGGTTTGTGTCACTGGTGCAGCCTTTCCATGGCTGCGCCAGCGACACAAATGAGAAAGGGGCCTTTTCATCCCCGCTGCTGTCGGGTGTCCTTGGGGCATGAAGCCCCAAGGACACCCCTTTCCAGGCCGCGGGAAGCAGCCTTTTGCCACTTCCCGCGGCCTTGAAAAGTGGCGGATCGGGGCCTGAGAGGCTGCCACTGTGGCAGCTGAGGCCCTGATCGGGTGGGGAAAGGGGGGGAACAGGCTGCCCAAAAAGGGCGGTCTGTAAACCGCCTGTGTTACTTAAGTTGAAGCTGATGCTTTTTGTTCATGTTTTCCTACCTCCATTACCCCACTGTGGGTGATATTAATGTGTCACATCATCATGTTGTATATATCCAGGTCTTGCATTCCCCATGCACCAGCCACTATAGTCAGATCACAGTTGAGACGGCCTTCTGGCCATTTTTCTTCCCCTAATTCCTTCACTCCTTCAGGCTCCTGTATAAACCTTTTTTGTACATACTCCAGATACATTTCCCTACAGGACCACATCCTCAAAGTTCAACAGACTGGATCACAACACTGGACTTTAATTCATGGGTATCATACACTCCCTTCCCTTTCATACAGGAATAATAGAAATGGGCTGTGGTGTAGAGTTGACGTGACATGCTTACACACAGTGGCACCTCAGCATATGTGCCAGAACTTTATTTCACATTACTTTATTGCCCATTGCTTGATGCAGAGGAACCATGCCCATTAGATGTATCATTCACACAAGACTAGGTGGGAGACAATGGCATCATTGGGGGTCAGTGGACTGAACCCAGAGGAGAGGTGACACCTGGTTGGGCCCTCCTCTCCCTTTGGTGCAGGAGGTGTGAGCATGCGACCTTCCTGGCTGCTCCATCATGAGGCTTTCTCCCTGGGGAGGAAGCCCTGTGATGAAGCAGTAGGCCTGGTCACCCCGTGTAGATGACCAGATGAGTGGCCGGAAGTCCTGCTCCTTCTTCTGGCCGGCGGCCTCCCTGATTGGTTGGGAGGCCGGGAAGGTGCAGGAATTCCAGCCGCAAAGACTACTGGGGCTTGTAGGTGGCCGGAGGTGGCCGGAGGTCCCACCCCTTCCTGGCCTCCTAATCCCAACTAATCAGGCTGCCGGGTGGGACTTCCAGCTGCAAGGGGGGTTGTGGCCCAACAAAGGTTGGGAACCGCTGCTGTAAGGAAATGTGAAGTTGAAAAAATTACAAATAGATTACATTATTGGAAGCAAAGATCATAGAATCATGGAATCATAGAGTTGGAAGAGACCGCACGGGCCATCCAGTCCAACCCCCTGCCATGCAGGAAATCCAAATCAAAAGCATCCCCAGCAGATGGCCATCCAGCCTCTGCTTAAAGACCTCCAAGGAAGGAGACTCCACTACACTCCGAGGGAGTGTGTTCCACTGTCGAACAGCCCTTACTGTCAGGAAGTTGTTGCTAATGTTGAGGTGGAATCTCTTTTCCTGTAGCTTGCATCCATTGTTCCAGGTCCTGGAGAAAATGGAGAAGCCCTATTTCCTTTGCAAAAACAACTTGTGGTACAGACCATGAACTGTCAATATCAAAATTAGGCTAAAGCTAATTACTCTTTAAAAGCACACTAAATCACCATGCTAAAGTGGAACCTGAAGAACATCCTTGTAATTTAAAGACCCTTAACAAACAAAAAAGTAAGGAAAGACAAGAAGCAAAAGAAAAAGGTGGCAGAAATTGGGTCAGAATCCTGAATGCAACTGTTCAGCAACTTGTGTACAGGAACAAAGAGAACTACTATACTAATAAATGCAGCAAAATAGAGAATGACAACAAGAAATGTAGAACAAGAGACTTCATCTGTAAGATCCAAGAAATCAAAGGGAAATCTAAACCAAGAGTGGGAATGTAGTATGGCCAGGAGAAGAACATACTACATGATCAAGAAGAATAAAGAAATAGTGAATTGAAGCACTATGTAAAAGAGGTGAAAGGATGACAGGTGCATTCAAGGTTTGTAGATGACCTTACAACTGTAATATTTATTTATGTATTTATGACCTGTGTGCATATATATACAAAGTTCAATAAAAGAGAATCTGCACTGTTTGCATTTCTTTACTGGCTACTGAAAACAATGTTGTTGGGAGTAGGATGTTTAAAAAAATGATCTGCGGCAGGTATAAAATATGCTAGGTTTCTATTTTTGCTTCTGTTGTCATTTGTCACCTCTCTAGGCAATGGCTGTGTCATTTTTAGCAATAAGTCTATCAATGCCAACCAGTATGAGAAGAAAGATAACCTGTCGACATCTGTTGTCAGGGAATATGGGTAGGAGGATGCTATTTTGCTGATGTCCTGCAAGGGGCCTTCAGAAAGGCAGCTGCACAATGGGAGCACAGGGCAGGGCAAAACAGGACTTTGGTCTGATCTAGTACAACTCTTCTGTTGCTTCCTGTAGAGTACTGAGCACACTCCTGATTCTGTGTAAATGGTGAAGAGTAGCAGTACTGGTTGTTTCTTGGACGAACGGCAGAGGGCAGATCACACAGAATCTGCTTGGAATCATTGTCCTGTCTCCAAGCTTGAGGACTTGAAATCTATTTTGTCATATTACAGTGATCTAAATCAGCAGCTATAATTTAAAAGGACATTGTCAACCCCTTTGAGGAGTTTAATGTCCATTTTTGGAGCAATTGGAGAATATGAGTTATGGCTATGGGAATTTAATTTCTGTGTTTAGATTGTAAAACCCACAGCATGAAGGCAGGGGGAGAAAGCCCACCTCGAACTGCTGCTACTGAGTAGTGTGAGAATTATTGTCTTTCTATTGAATTCTGTAACGTGCAATCGTTTTTCCTCCTGTGCACTCCTATATCACTAATGGGTTGGAGTTGTATTCTGAAAAGCAATGATTGTTTGTTTAAATCTTAGACACTAGAAGAAACTGTTTATGACTGTTGGATCACCATTGTGCCTTTACAGACACACTTCTATGTATGCATATAAATCGAAAGGTCTATTTTGACACTGAAGGAAGTCAATGTCTCTTTAATACATACCTGCCTCCTGTAGTAATTGAAACAGTGTTTGTATTTCAGCTGGACAGAATTCTTAACAGGTTCTGAATACAGGCTCAAATCATTGTCACATGTGATTAACTCAACAGGGGGGAAGTGGTGGAGATTTAAAGGAGCATTCTTCTTAATTTCACTACTTTCTCTCACCCCTAAATACATGGGAAATCAAAACGAGACAGTGCTGTTTTGAGGACTCTTTACTTCCTCATGCAAAAAGAAATGCAATTTTGTTTTTAGTTCTAAGCAGAGTGTTGCATTGCTGTTGCAGATGAACTTTCTTTAGTCAACAAGAACAGGAATGGCAGCGAATATTCATGCTATGAAATGAATTACTCATGAGAGAGGTTCTACGAGAGGTTTATAATTCTACTGCTTTGTGGTTTGTGAGTTTTTGATTGTGAGTTCCTGCATGGCAGGGAGTTGAACTGGATGACCCTTGTGGTCTCTTCCAACTCTATGATTTTATGATTCTACATTTGTTTCATTTTAAATCTTCTGGGTTTTTTTATATTAAAAAAGATTTTGTAGGGATTGGGATTTTTAGTTTTGTAAGATATTTAGCCTGCTCTATCAGAGAACTCTGTGTTTTACAACAAACTACAAATCCCAGGATCCCAAGACATTGAGCCATGGCAGTTAAAGCTAACCTGTATTATTTCTGCAGGACAGAGTAGATCTCAGGCAGGCTCATAAGGGAAGACTAGGCTTTCATAGGCGGGTTACAGACCGCCAAAAAATACGTATAGAATACATATTAGAGTTAGGAAGGGGCGGTGCTTCCGCACCCCCCTAACCCTAGTACGTATTCCATACGTACAACATGGCGGTGCCCCTTCCACATGGGGGCCGCCATGTTTACGTATCGGATGCATAGCATCCAGACGTGTCGCGGCGCCTATGACGTCACGAATGCGCCAGCGGTGCCTCGCGACATCATAGAGGCGCCGCAAGAAGGAGCTCCATTTTGGAGCTCCTTTTTTGCTCCGTGCGGGAGCCGCGTGGTGTGGCTGCTACGGCTCCCTCGCGGAGCAAGCGGCGGCGGCCTGTAACCCGCCACAGTTACTCAAATTGTGGTAATTCATTTTCTCTCAATATCAGTTTCCACAATCAGTTGATTTAGCAGCAGTTCCAGACCACCTTCCAGTCTTTGCTCACTTCTCCTCTGTGATACCACAGTGACACCTCCCTAGGCCTGCTTATATAACATCACAAGGACATCAACCACTAGTCTCACATTTTGGCCCTAAAATCTCTGAGACTGGAATGCTGCTGATCTGACAACCCCAGGATCCTTCCATGCTACATAGTTACAGTATTATGTTTCCACTTCAACTGCCATCTCATAGATTCCTGGGCTTTGAAGTCTGGTGAGGCTCAAGACCTCTCTGGCTGAGCATTGTAAGTATCCCTCTAATCTGCAAATTCCAGGATTCCACAGAATGGAACCACAGCATTTAAAGTGAAATCATAGTAATTATATGTATCAAAATCATATATAGTAAACACATAAAACACAAAAAAATCTTATATAGTAAACACATCAAAATCATATGTGGTAAATACATATCACTAAAAATGACCTATAAAACATGGCTGGGCAGCTCATAATCTGTGGATAGCAGCAGCTGCTAATTTGCTGCTGCCACTGCTGCTTTTCCTTTTAAAAAGGGATGAGTTGACCTTGTTTGTAAATTGAATTTCACTCTTTGTCTAATCCACCCTAGTGGTGTTTCTTTTTCTCTGAGCTCTTTTTCCTTATTCCTATCTTTTTTTCTTACTGGCCTCTTTCTCTCACCACCTTGATGTTAATTCATCTTTTTTCAGTGTTCACTTGTTCACTTTTTCCAGAAAATGTCCACATGGACTATAGAACTCCGTGATTTGTAGTTCTGGGAGCTTAATCTCAAGCAGAGAAGATCTGTGGCTCAAAACTTTCTAACATTTACCATTACTCTCAGTTCAGAAAACAAATCTCATTTATTCTGACAGGAATTTATGGGAAGTGGAAAGAACACAGAGAATGTACATTTGTCTCAATTACTAAGTGGCAGTGGAGGTTGTAGTGAATCCATGGTGGTGTGAGTAGAGCACACTGCACAAGCTCAGACATCCCCCTTCCTCATTACATTACATTATATAAGATTTATTTATTTAGTCGGGGTTTGAAGAGCGTTAGTGTGCCATAGAAGTTTGTAAGTCAAATTCCATCTATTCTTCCTTAATTTATAGTGCACTGGAATACACCTCCTCAGGATGGGTCCAGGGGCATCATTATGAGGTTTGGGGAGTGCCAGCCACAGCAGGTGACATGCTAAAGGGGGTGATATCACTGCTCCCCAAACAAAAACCTTTTGGTAGAAATGGGCTGCGGCATTTGTTTGCCTCCCCTTAAAATATGGAAGAGATGGGGTGAGTGGGGTCAGGCTCAGTGGGAGAAGAAACCAAGAGGCCCCAGATTTTTTTAGTTTTTTTTTAAAATAATATTTTATTAAAATGTTTACATTCCTTTAACATTTTCTTTAAAAACATCATATCTTATCAAATTGTCACTTTATCCACATGAAACTGTGTACATGTATATACATTTAGGGTGTGCATATTCTATTTTAATTTAAAGGTACAACTTTAATTTTGCTACTTATTTATATCATAATAACTATGCCATTACATTCAGTGATGTACAGGAATTATGATTTATGAGTAACATTAGTACAAAAAACATTACTAAGGATTCTGTATGGTGTGGGATGGGAGGAGGTCAATGGAGAGGTGACACCGTGAGCACTGGGTGACACCAGTCCTAGTGACTCCACTGGATGTAGTCACTTTCAGCAAAAGAGAAAAGAGGGAATATTTGAGTGATGAATATAGTATATGTCTTCTTTAGATGGATGGGTGTATTTGCATACCCTCCAACATTTCACAGATAAAAACTGGGACAGGTGTGGCCAAGGAACATCAGCATAAGTTAGGAGAGGCTGCACCGGTGTCCTTTTGTCTGAGGTCCAAACCACACTGCAGAAATAATCCAGTTTGAGATGGTTTTAGCTGCCCTGGCTCAATTCTGGGAACTGTAGTTTTGTGAGACATTTAACCTTCTTTGTGAGAGAGCTCAAGTGCCACATAAACTCAATTCCCAGGATTCCCTAGCACCAAGCCAGAGCAGTTAAAGTGGTCTCAAACTGGATTATTTCTGCTGTGTGTTTTGGACTTGAGTCTACCTCACTCTTAGTGAGTTAACTGAGTCCAAACTACTTTTGCACCTTGACATCATTTTGTATCAGTTGAAATAAAACTGAAGATGAAAGCAGAAATGGAAGAAGAGCAGAGAAATTGGGATATTTTAAAAACAGCCAAAAAAAAAAAAAAAAAAAGTGAAATGACATAGGTTTAAATGAAATTTCCCTGCCAAATTAGGATAGTTGGAAGTTATGGTCTTTCTGCAAACACAGAGAGGAAGGCTTTCTTTTTAGAGGGGAGAGGGGCTTTCTTTCCTCATTTGGGGAACTGAATGCCAAAAATCAGATATGTGCTCGTGAGGTCAAAATTTTGCAGGATCTGCTGTACAGACATAACGTGAGTGCACTCTGTTCATATTCAAATACGCTTCAGGCAGTTTTCAAAGAGAAGATTCAGCTGATGCACATTGGAGAGAGGGAAAGAGAAAGGGGTTGTTCATATTGTGAAAATAATCCAGGATGAATCCAGGTTAAATCTCCATTTTTCATACACATCCCAAATGCATCTGATTAAATTGAGGGGGGGCTGTCAGAAAACCCACTTAATCCAGGATAATTGATATTTGTTTTCCCCCACTTTTTAAAAAATATCCATGTCGTCGGTAGTGTGAATAACCAATGTGATGCAAATAACCAATGCAAATAAAAAGGGGTTCCAAATGTATTCACATTATTGACTCCATGTTTTTTAAAATGTTTGCATGTGTGAGCAACTGAATTCGCAGAGATGCACATTAGTGTGGTTCCATAGTGTGAATAACAAACCCAGAATCTGTAAGTGGGATTATTCACATCATTGCACTATAAAAAAATGTCTGAATGACTCCAAAGAAGGAAAGAGTGGAGGATATCACGATCTGAAGCAATGGAGAAGGGCAGAGGGGAGGAGGCAAGAACAATGCTTTAAAAATGGCTTATGTAGGGAGCAGACCTTGGTGTTATTACCACCACATTCTAAACAGGGCATTGTCAAACTTCCCTCCTTCTTAACAGAACTGAACATGATTGTGGGCCACCAGTAGAAATAATAATAATAGTAGAGGGGCAAAGCCAGTCACAAAATGGTAGCAATTTGAAGCGTAGGCACGTTACACACGAGCTGAAAGTAGGCACTGCGTGCGTACTAGGGTTACAAAGGGGCGTCCCTTCTGGACACCCCTAACCCTAGTACGTGCAGAGAGCATACAAAATGGTGGTGCCCGTTCCACACGGTGCCACCATCTTGAAGTAGAGGACGCATAGCGTCCACACATTGCGTGGCAGAAGTGACGCCACAAGTGCACCATTGGGCACTTGCAGCGCCACTTCCGGGGCACAAAAAGAAGCACTATTTTTGGGCTTCTTTTTGCCGCATCTGGGAACCGCGCGGTTTGACCGCTGCAGTTCCCTTATGTGGCAACCGGCAGTGCCAGCAGACTGCCGTTTTCAGGCGGTCTGTAACGCGCCATAGTTTGGCATAATTGGCTAGCAGTTGTGTGTGTGTGCCTTTAAATCTCCTGTTGACCTGTGGTGACCCCATGAATTTCATAGGGCTTTTTAAGACAAGGAATATTCAGAAGTGGTTTTGCTAGTTCCTTCCTCTGAAGTGTAGCGTACAGCACCTTGTTTTTATTGGTTCTCTAAAAGACTAACAAGGAAAAAGTCTGGTACATATGAATACTCATTTCCTAGAAAATAATGCAAAATTTTGTAGAACTTAAAAATAGCATATATTTACTACAACGATACCATTTATAGAGTTTCTCATAGTGGAAAGAAGATTACCAAAATTATTTGTTGCTTCATTCAAGAGAGAAGTAAGCAAAGAATTAGATTCTTAGTGGAAAGACAACTTTGAAGTAGGCATGGCCATGTTCCAGTAGTTCATAGGACAAGGTGCCAATCTCTGTGGTGAGTTTTTACTTGCCATTTCCCAGGGTTTGGTTGGTGTTTGGTTGCTGGCAAAAAACTGATACAGTAGAGTCTCAATTATCCATCCTTTGGTCATCCAACATTCCAGATTATCTGATGTCACGGCTGCTTAGAGTTGAGGCTGTAGGCATTTCCTTGCCCCCAGATGCGCCCCCAAACATAGCAGCCGCAACAGGCAAGGGGAGAAGGACAAGTGAAGTCTCACCCCAAAACACGACCCCAAGTGCAGTGGCGGTGGGAGTGAGCAGGGCAAGTACCTCCAGGCCCCAAAAAAAGGACCAAAGCATGACAATGGGGGAAGATGACGGGCACAGCCAGGCTTTTCTTTGGACCCCCCCCCCCCGTTTTATCTGACATTTTCAGCTATCCGACTATCAGCCCACCCGTTTATGTTGGATAATTGAGACTCTATGGTTTTGGAAATGGGATTAGGTTTGAATATAGGGTAGTAGTTACTACACTTTTGATAGTGTAGTAGGGCTATTTCTTTGTTATCAAAAAGATTGTAAAGGGTCGGAAAGTTGGGCTAAGATGGGATAGGCATTCTCCAACCTCAGTTCCTTTAGCAAAGGGCATCACACATACCTGTAGAAAAGGATCCTGTAGAAGAGGATGGGGGAATTTTTTTCTGGAGGTTTCATGTCCATGAGATCAAATTCCTCTTCCAAAACTGCTCACAAGTTCCCACTTGTAAAACAATCAAATAAGGCCCAAGATTCATTCAATAGAGGATATCAAAATAGCTCGTAAATTGCTTGGGGCCTAGGTATCTAAGCAACTACCTTAGATTCAACTTATTATGAACCTATCTGATATAAAGATCTTTTGAAGAAGTCTTACTGAATATACCTTTACTTTGGGAATACCTTCTGTGGCATAGTGGTTTGAGTGTTGGAACGCAATTCTGGAGACCAGGGTTTGATTCGCTGCTCAGCCATGAAACCCACTGGGTGACCTTGGGTAGATCATGTGCTCTCAGCCTCAGGAAAAGGCAAGAACAAACCTCTTCAGAAGAAATCTTGCCAAGAAAACCTCATGATAGCTTCACCTTAGAGTCACCATAAGTCAAAAGTGACATGAAGGAACACAACAACAACTTGACAGACACAAACAGATGTGGGCTTTTTCATGTATTCCCAGATTGTACAATGCACTTGTTTTGATGTTGTGGTCACTTCCTCCTTTGGTGCTCTTGGGAAGGGTAGACTTTTGAATAGTTTGGATACTTATTAATTAATCTGATTATTTTTATGGTTGTAGTGTTTAAATCACATAACTAATATGTGATATTAAACACTAGTGATGTTAGCTAGTGCCCTAAAGTGTTGGGTTTGGGTTTTTTTTTTGACAGAGGCAGGATAAAATTTCATAAATAAATAAAATAAAAAAACAAAAACAGAAGGTTTGAAGCTAACATGAATTCTTCCTTAATAAATTTATTATTTACAAGTGGTACATTAAGTCTGTGAAATTACATGTTGGTCCATTATAATTGCAATGGGCTACAACAACAAATGAGCAATTCAGGATGCAGCATCAAATTAAGCTAAGATTACATTTCAAAATTCTGTTCATACACAGTGGTGCCACAGAACTGGTATTTTCCTGCACCTTGGCTCAACTTTTTTAAAAAACCAAAACCAAAACAACTACTTGGTGTCACTGTATGGACAGAATTTTGAAATCTATTTTCAGTTTTTACCGTCAGAAAATGCTCCTTTTATGAGCTTGATGATACGAAGTCTTGAATAGTTGACTCTGGGGTTTTCACTAAACTGCCCATGAATGCTGTAACCATCTGTTTTTCTGGACGTTTGTCAGGGTGAGTGTGGCAGAGGCAGCTGTCTGAAAAGGGACGCTTTGGATGATGAACCAGACCATTGTTTTGGAGCAATTCTTTTGCATTCAGAGGGTCTACCCAAGCGTGCTATAGAGCAATCAAAATCAAACTATTGTTTGTAGCGATCATATTGATCTGAAAAGAAGGTGGTGGGATGACCCTATTGTTGATGCAAAGACTTGTTCAGAGCAGCTGTAACCTGGCCAAGATGTAACCACAGTAGGAAACCCACTTGGAAGCCAGAGGGCTCATGCACCCTACTGGGGGAAAAGAAAAGATCATGCCAGACTACGCTCTAGCTTAAAGCAAAAAATGAAGACACAGGTCTGTTGGCACTGCCAGCAATTTGCTTTTGCAAAAATTGTTGACATTACCACTGCATTGCCCCTTATTAATCAATTAAAATGGATTGGTTTTGCTAAATGCAAACTGGAATTGTTAGTAAGCAGAATAATTACTAAATATATTTGCTTGGACTTTTAAATGTCAGCAAAGTAGTGGTTTTTGTAGCATAGAAAGATGACATTTTTATTGCTCATTAGGAATAATTCATGCACAGTTTAAAGATTTCATTATTTATTTATGGCAGAGACAAAACAACTGAATCAAAACATATTGTGATGTTTGATGATCTTATTAAATTTGACTATTTTATAAATGAAATATATTTTGTGAATGCATTGAATATTATCGATTTTAGTTTAGTATATAGCAGTATTTCATTCATTAACACTTAATCTTTTGCAGTTGGCCTTGTCACTTCATTGCATGCATACTAATATCTCTTCATATAAAATTTAATCTGTCGAACTAAATGAAGACATTAGTATCTGAAAGACATCTTTCATTAAGCAATTAACGAATCTTTCTAACAAATCTACAAAAGCATATGTGTTTATATTTAATAAGTATTTGTATGATCAGCCAATTACTATACATGAGGACATCTTGTTTTTATTTAATGTTGAATATTTCACATTCTGAACCAAATTCATATGGCAGTAATGAGTTGGTAACAATGTCATAATTATCAGCAGTTCTCATTGGAATGGATGTAATTTATCTATTGTCTTTCACACAGAGAGAAAAATCAAAATAAGGATGTGGTCATGATTCAAGTGGTGACTTATTTTGCAATCCAGTTATCCAGTTCTGTAACCTGCCTTCATTCCTTCAGGAAAGGGCGGGATATAAATATATCATCATCATCATCATCACCATCATCATCATCATCATCATCATCATCATCATCTACTTGCCTGAAAGCAACTCTATTAGACTCTGTGCAAATGTAATCAATTTTCTAGCCACCTTTCAACACCATAGATTTCCCCAGGTGGTTTATAGTACTACACTGATACAAACATAATAATAAAATTGCATAAATAGAAACTGTTTTAAATAAAATCAGTTTCAATGAAATACCATTTCAAAATTTCTGTCAGCAACAAATAACATAAAGATTTCAATTAAAAGCCATGAAGAAGTGCCATAGAAAGAGAAAGAAGGCATTATAAAAAGGAGCCTTGATGTAGCAGAGGTTAGATGCCAGTACAGCACCCACAACGTTGTGAGTTTGATCTCAGGGCTCCAAGGTTGACACAGCCTTCCATCCTTTTGTAGATTGGTAAAATGAGTACCCAGCTTGTTGGGAGGAACTGGCTTACAGAATGTAAACCTCTTTGGCGGGGTACAGACCTCCCAGAAGAGGCGCCTTCTTAGCGCTTCTCTCTGCTGCACAGCTGCGCCACAGCATACAGATTGCGCAGCACAGCTGTGCAGCAGAAAAGGATCTCAAAAAAGCGGCTCCTTTTTGTTGCACTGCAAAGCGCCAAAGATGGCGCATATACATCGCAGCTGCGCAGCTCCATATGTGCATGCGTTGCCCCGAGGCAACCCTAGCATGTCGTGGATGCGCCGCAAAGGGCCCGTCTGGAGAGGGCCTTAGAGAGTGCCGAGTTCACTATTAAGCGGTATAGAAATATAAATGCTATTGCTATTGCTACAAAGACGGGACTTTTTCACACGGGAATCAAGCGTCATTAAATTGTGATTAAATTGTGGCAATAGTATGATCGAGGGGAGGATTATCACACCCTCGTGTGCTTCTCTGTTTGTGTCCCGTGTGTAAACAGTAATGGACCCGTCATTGGGTCTTGTTATTAACTCTTGTTATTACCCAATGACACATACATTACTGATTACGCACAGGACATGAATGGGAGAAGTGCATGGGGGTGTGATAATCTTCCCCCTGATCATGCTATTATCACGATTTAATCATGCTTTAATTACGCTTGCCTCCTCCATGTGATAGAACCCAAGGAATGAAACTGAAAATGTACTTTCCTCCAGTGTCCCCAGCCTTTACTGATTTTGCTGGTAGATAAGTGAGCAGAAGTCCCAAAGATGATCTGAAAACACAGTGAGGTACAAATGATCATAGGTGGTTATTCAGTTCACCTGATTTGCAACCAAATAATGATTTTCAGATCAAAGCAAACACTTTGAATAGAGTCTGAAAAACATACCAACAACCAGTACAGCTGATACAAAAGTAGGGTAATATGATCTGACCTTCTAGCTCCATCTCTGCCAGCTGAACTTTCTGAGTCATGTTCAAAGGCAGTTTCATATCTAAATATCTTGACCAGGCACAAGGAATCCCAGGATATTATAGCCAGTATGACATATTGGTTTGAGTGTTGGACTGTGACTCTGGAGGGCAATTCCTCACACAGCTATGGAAGCCCACTGAGTGACCTTGGGCAAGTAACATGTTCTCAGCCTCAGAGTAAGGCAATGACAAACCTTTTCGAACAAATTTTGCCAAGAAAACTGCATGATAGAGCCACCTTAAGGTCACTGTAAGTCAGAAATAACTGGAAGGCACACAACAACATCATAACTTGGACATGTGCAGCTAAATCCATTTCTGTTTCCCATAGACAGGATTACAGTACTCTTGAGAAAAAGTCAAAAAAGGCACTTAGCTACTGCCACCTGTCTTGTAATGGCACTTCTAAACAGACATGTATAGGATTGCATTGTTACTTGATTTATCAGAAATCTCTTATGGTAGTTAAAAGAAAATCAAAATGCAGAAACCAGTATGACAAGCTTCTTCTTTAATTGCATTTATTTAATGTATCTTGACAGTTCATAATGTGTTATTGCATGAGGTTAATTTAATTGATAATCCTGACACAATCAAATTGCAACAGGCCATTTACAGTGTGTTTGGTTCCATATGCAACAGTAGCTGAGTTTGTGATAAGTACAAGATATCTTTTTCTGGAGGAAAACTTTTAGCCAACTGAAATAGTACTACCCCCTTGTTTTTACAAGTGAGCTCCGGTGTCCTCAATGGTATGTGGCAAGATATATTAGTACTGCATGGCCTGAAAAATGAATATTAGAAACATTGGTTTGCAAACAACCACACATCACAAACAGAGTTGTACACATCCAATGTCTCAAGAATAAAACCTTTTGAAATGTATTCTTTTTTTTTAATTAATTCTCCTATGTGCAGATCCTAATGTAATGTTTATGTCTGGTCTCTTGATGGTTTTACAAGCTTTCATTTACAAGCCTTGATCAAATGCACATTAAACAGGAGACATATTTAAATATGCATTAGGAAGTGGATGTCACATGGTCAAGAGTGGCTCTCATCTGGCCATGATAAAGAACTGAAAGATAAACAAACAAATGCAACAATAAATTTTATAGCACTAATTACTTTGGGTTAGTAACCAAAATGTAACAAAAAAGAAAGTGGGTTGTTACTAAAACAATGACCATCTGCACCAATCTGCAGGTGTACCAGATACGAAGAGTCCAGATGCTGTGCAGATGCTATGCCAAAGAGTCCAGATGCTGTGCCAAAGCCACAATCCAGTCCTAAGGACAGGAGCATAGCTTTGGCACAACTTCTGGACTTTTAGTATGCATGCATCATTTAAACAGCATACCTCCAAAGTGACCCAAAACAGCTTTATTTTGGCCTGTCTCTATGGAGAGAGAAATCTCAGGGGTTCGAGTGGGATTCAGGAAAGGAAGAGGCACTAGGGACCACATTCCAAACATAAGATGGTTAATGGAGCACACCAGGGAATAAAAAACAAAACAAAAAGCATGTGCTTTATAGACTATAGCAAAGCCTTTGATTGCATAGATCATGCAAGGCTATGGGATGCCCTTAAAACATGGGAGTGCCAACACATCTGATAGTCCTGATGAGAAAGCTGTACTCAGGACAAGAGGCTACTGTCAGAACAGAACACAGAGAAACAGAATGGTTCCCAATTGGCAAAGGGTCAGACAAGGGTGTATCCTTTCACCGTGTATGTTCAACTTGTATGCAGAACATATAAAAAAGCAGGCTTGAATACAGAAGAAGGAGGGGTGAAAATAGGAGGAAGGAATATCAAAAATCTAAGATATGCAGATGACACCATAGTATTAGCAGAAAGCCTCACAGACCTGGAACACCTACTAAGGAAGATCAAAGAAGAAAGTGCAAAGGCAAATTTAATGTTGAACATAAACCAAAATAATGACCACTGAACATAAACCAAAATAATGACCACTGAGGACCTTCACAAGTTCAACCTAGACAATGAAGAAATAGAAATAGTAAAAGAATCCCCATGCCTGGGATCAAACATTGATAAAAATGGGAACTGCAGTCAGGAAATCAGAAGATTAAGAATGGGGAGGGTGGCTATGGAAAAATAAGAAAAGATTCTAAGGTGCTGTACAGACCGCCCCATTCCGCAGAGGATTGGGGCCAGAGCAGCCATACTGGCAGCCCCTGCGGCCCCAATCTGGCGCTTTTCTAGGCCATGGAGAAGCAGCAAAATGCCGCTTCCCCATGGCCTGGAAAAGGGGTATCCTTGGGGCTGCATGCCCTCAGACATCCCGACAAGCGCAACCATGGGAGAAAGGGGCTGCTCAGACCCTTTCTCCCTGGCTTCATTCCCGTGGCAATCTAATTGCCACGGGAATGAAGCACGTGCCCAAAAGGAGCTCTGTTGCGGAGCTGCTTTCTGTGCCGCAGATAGGGGGCCACAAGTGCCCTCCAGCGGTGCAGTGACGCCACACATGCACTGGTCCATGTGGAGGCGGCATGTGTGTGACACCATCATCACACGCTGTGTATGGACAGCATGCCTTCAAAATGGCGCCGTCCATACAAACTAGGGCTGGGGAGTGTGCAGTTGCTGTGCACTCCCTAGCCCTAGTTTTGGCCACTTCCACACTGTCTGTATTGGGCCTAAAATGCAAAGATATACAACTGAGCACACAAGTTAGAATCATACAAGCCATTGTATTCCCTGTTATCATGTATGGATGTGAGAGCTTGACAGTTAACAAAGATAGGAAGAAAATTCATTCATTTGAGATGTGGTGCTTGAGAAAAGTACTGAGGATCCCATGGACAGCCAAAAGGACAAACAAATGGGTCCTAGAGCAGATCAAGCCAGAAACCTCTCTGGAAGCCAAGATGATATGACAGCCATATCATGAGAAGGAAGGACTCATTGGAAAAGACAATAATGCTGGGAAAGGTGGAGGAAAGTAGGAAGAGAGGAAGGCCACATGCCAGATGGATGGATTCTATTAAGGAGGTCATGGGTATAGGGTTGCAGGAATTAAGCAGAGCAGTGGAAGACAGAGGGTCTTGGAGATGTCTCATCCATAAGGTCACCATGAGTCAAGATTGACTCGAGGGCAGTTAACAAACTCTTCCCCAAGGACAAAATGAGAAATAAATACCATACTATTCACATCTTATATCTTATATGAGCTTTTGTAGTGTTAAGTCTACTTCCTCACCAAACGCATCTGAAAAAGTAGACTTAAGTCTACAAAAACTCATGCTGCCAACTTCTTTCTTTCAGTTAATCTCAAAGGTGCTACAAAATCTCTCTAATTATACCAATATATGTACTTTTTGTTTATTGCAGAAGAAGGAATCTGGTACCTCCTTGTGCAGTGACCCCTCCATTGCATGAAACCTCATCTTGCTGGCATATGATATAAAGCCATAAAATTGGTGGAAGTGTAGGAGGTTCCTGGACACCATCTGGCTGGAGGTGGACACCTATCTGGCTGGGTAACAGCTGTTCCTTTTCACTAGCTGCAACTAGTTGGTGCACAGGAGTCCTGCACCCCTCCAGCCACTGACTGTAATTTAGAAGCATCAAATTGTGCTGTACAGATGATAACAATGGAAGCCCAGTGGAAGTATTCTGATACAAATTTAATCCTACTGACAGTACTGTTAGATTTCAGCCCCTGACATGTCTCCATGGGCCACATTAAGACACCATAGGTCTGTAAGGCCAGCCATCTGTTCTTCCTTCTTGGGTGGATTCTTCATGAACTATCAGTGTGTTCAAGGCTGAATGCTGGTGGAGAGCTCAGTGAATCTCAATGGTGAGGATGAAAGGACCCTGAAGGTTACTGGTAGGAATTTGAGAATCCTCTGTTTTAAGGGGTATGGGGCTTCTTCTAAGAACAAAAGACATCTTGGCTATTGGTAGTGCTTCAGAGCCTTTTCCTCATTTCAGTGGGAAAAAATGCTCTTTCATATGGACTTGATACAGATAAATAAATAATTCCATATCCATGGAACATATTTTTATCTTTCCTGCCTCTAACTGGAGAGGAACGCCTTGATTTCTGCATTCTTTATTTGGCACTACTCAGTTTGCAGCAATTGGAGTAAGCTGAGGACAGAAGAGGAAAGTGGGAGAAAGAGAAAGTAGGACATTTTAAAAGCAACTTTAAAATAAATGGAATGACTAAGGATAAATCAGGGTTGTCCCTGTTATCAGGAAATTGGAGCCCCTCTTCAAATAGCTACTGTGAGCATGCAGATTAAGTGCCTCTGAAGAATTTCTTCTTCCAATCTATATACTGTCTTTATTGTTTTAGAGGCACATTCGCATTCATCAGCCTCAGGCTCTTTGTTTAAGCCCGGCTGTTTGGCAAATAGTGGAAATACTGTACTGGAATTGGTATCCTTTCATACAATAATACACATGCATTAATCTTTCTCTTTTGACCAAATGTATGTATGACGATCCTGATGATTTGTGGCTCTTTGGGGCTTCCTAAAGGAAGAGCTTAGGAAAATTAGTTTTTTGGACTGAAATTTACATAATTCCCAGCCATAATCCTCAGTTATTGGAAGCTGGAGATTTCTGGGAGCTGTACCTCTGTGCAGTTACATAAGACCCTAGAAAGCAGGAGGGGCACTGGCTACCTCTGGTCTTTCTTCACTCCTTGCTTCTCCTGGTTCTGAGAAAACTCCAGGAGATCTTCCTCCACTACCTCTTGTTTCTTGACTTCTAGGAGCTCTCCGGGCAATATACTACACTTTTGTGTTCTTCCTCTAGAATATTTTCTGCTGTACTCCTGTTCTTTCTAGTATGGTCTACAATCAAGCATTAAAAAGCCTTAGTATGGCAATGATGCCTTTTCCTATGGCAGGGATACCTTTTTTTATTCTGGTAACAAACTTTTCTGCTCTCTCTCTTCAAAACACTTTCTTCTTCACTCTCTTTCTTTTATGATAGCTCTCACTCAAACATTAAAAATCTGATTGTGGTAAGGAGACATTTTGTAGTGGTTGAAACTGAATGCAGTTTAAGACAAAACCTTTCTTCTCAAAAAAAAACCTCATCAAGATTGTGCCACAGTGTTGTGTACACCAGAGAAATAATCCCATAGGCATTTGAAATTAATTTGAGATTGATGCATTTTATACTGTCCTCTATCAGGCATAGTACTTCCAGTAGTTAAACATGCACACACATACAATTTCTCCTGCCTAATTTTTTTCAGGGTCTAAACAATAGGATTTATTAATTTTAGTTTAACTCTGCAGTCCTCTGGTTCAGAGCTAATGAATGTATGGTTTATTAATCAGATGTATGTAGTTGAAAGGAGGCAACCACTGTTCACTTACAATTGAGATTTAACCCTATTTTTAACATATTTTAATGAGCTACAGATTTGAATGTGGGCTTTGTTCCTCTGTTGCTTCCACTCAATTGCAGTTTTGCCCTAAGAAGACACAAGACAGATTGATCAGGCTTCCTTTCATTGTGAGCCTTAAGTGGAGTGAGCAGGGCCTTATGTTTCAAAACTAAATGAGACAATTAAAAATAACACTCTGTCTGTCTGATGTTCTTAAATTTAATCAAACTACTGCTAGTCAATGTGGTTGCTATACAATGACTAGTCTCTAGAAAATGCTTTGTCATTAGCCACTGGAACTAGTGAACAAACACAACCTGATATAATTTGCACTATAAAGTAGTATTCCTTTTCAATGGAAAACATGTATTTCTAAAGCAGTACCTGCTCCCATCCCCTCCAACCACTAGTTGGAAGTTGTTCAAGTGGTCTGATAGTCAGTGCTTGGTTTACAACTATGATTTCCAAACAGTATTTCATGAACTAATAAACAAGTTTGGTAGCCCGGTTTCTGAAACAAGTTTCACAAAGCATGTTTCCCTGTGTGAAAAGCATGAACAACAGAAATAATGGTCATCTGTTATGTTTTGAAAACATATTCCGACTTAACACACCAGCAGGATTAATTAACTACTGCAATATTATAAAATGGCTCAATCAAGAATTTAGGATCAAAAGTGGTTTACTAACCAGCCACTTGTGTGAAACTGCCAATAACTTTAAACCTACAAAACTGATTATCAAAACATAACATAGTAAATTCAATGGTTTGATACCTCCAAGCCCCAAATGTCCAATTGTAATATAAATTAGATTTCCCCATACCCCTGCCAAATCTGCACCAGAGGTTTCAAGTACCCTCCAGAGCAGATTAGGATTGTAATGGGGCAGAGAGAAAGGGAAGGAAGGTCTGTTGCATAAGAAGACATCTGCTTGCATGGTGCTGGATTAAATTCTGTTAAACTGTGTTTTACAATCTGTTTTACATTATGCTCTATTCCACTCTGGCTACTTTTAGTAGAAAGAATCATACAACCATCACTGGCTTCAGGTGCTAATAGCTGCTCCTTTCTGCTTGGTCAGCACCCCTGCTTTCCACTTTGTTCACGCGTCTCCCTCAGCCTTTTGTAACAGAGAAAAAAGCAGAGGGAATTTTATCTTTGTTCTCTCCATAAATGCCAAATACCAAATAAATAAATACCAAATAATAAGTTTTAAATTGCTTGTCTAATGTTACATGTGACTTGATCTTAGATACACAAGCCTTTGTTCAAATGCAATGCCACACTAAAGATTAGTAATACATAATTAAGAATCAGGTTCTCCTCCTCTCCTAGGGGTGCAAATGAACCTTGGGCTAATGTGTGTAATCCTTTCTTAGCCATAGTGCAGCTATAAAGGGCTATGGGCCATTATGATTAAAGATGTATTAGACAAAATAGTCTTGAGTGGGCCAAAGTATTTATCAAAAGCATGTTCCAATTTACTCAGCAGCATTTCCCTTGAAGCTCAAGATTTCCTTGCTTGGCTGTTCTGCCTCCTGCAGTGTGGTGGTGATACCAGTTGCTGGCAAGCCTGATATGATGTCTTGTTCCTAGGCAGCATATTTGCCAGAGTCAGTTTAAACCAGTACTTCCAAGACCTTGGCTGCATGGGCCAAAAGACCCATCACCAATCCCAACCCTATTCTGGTGTTGTCCTGTTTGGATGATGCATGGCCCAAACTTTGGTCTTGGTGTGGACAGTCCAGGGCATAACAAGGTTAATATGATTTTTAAAAACACTTACCTGTTACTTCAGGAAGATCTGAAGCTCTCTGTTTCCATGCCACAGCAGTTGTCTGCACATGCATCCTGCTGGGCCACACAGCACATTCACTGCTGCTGCAGGTCATTTGCTTCTGAGGTCAGAATGTGGCACCCAGCATGTGACCTCTTTCTTACCTAAGAAGAAAGTGACCCATGGCAGTCGTGGATGTGCCAGGCAACCAAGCAGAGAACTGCCACAGTGCAGAAATGGAGGCTAAGGTAACAGGTGCTAAGGTACCCCAGGCTGCCCCTGGAGTATCCTGGTCAAGGTAGACAAGGCCTTAGCCTATTTTCTTAGGATACACTGTGTTTAAAACAGCATTAAAGATCAATCTTAAATTACTTAAATTACAAGTTGTTAAATTATAAACTGATTATATTTAATATAAGTGATGTTATGCTCCTTTTGTTGATTATACATTCATGTTCATGTTTTTAATGGTGTTACGTGTGTATTAGTTGCTGTATTTTAAGCTGTTTTTCTTAATGAGAGATGGGTAAGAAATAAATATCATCATCATTGTCGTCATCTGAAATGGGGGTGACTGGGAATTATTATTTATTCCAGTGTGCTAACACCACATTTGTGCTCATTAAGCACAATTGTTTCTTTCTTTTCTGGCAACTTGCCAGGGACCAGCAGTCAATGGTTCAGGGACTGTTGTGGTGACCACCACTTTAAATAACCCTTGCTTAAACAATAACAAAAGATAAGGATAAGCCTCAGAGCAAAGAACAAATAATTTCTATCAGAAGGAGGGACCCAGCATTTGTTGTAGGCAAGGTGTATGCCCTGCCAAAGAACCCTGAATTGCTAAACGGTTTTGCTGTATCTAGATAGCCCATGAGTTGGCTACAACTTAGGCAGGACATCTATCAGGAGCAGGTGGTTATGATTGTTTTGAATTGGAAGTAGGGAGCACTCCCAAGCAGCCTGGGTCTGTAATGTAGCCATGAACTAATTGATATCTGCAAAAACTTTAGGCCCATTGCCTATAAAGAGGCCTGCTACACCTCTTTCTCTTGTGCTTTGAATCGGCTGCTTGCCCCCAAAGTAGCAATGAAACTATGCTCTCTTTGTCTCTAGAGACCTACCAGGCCAGTAGTCAAACAGTTCAACACAAATAGAAACACACTTGCATCACTGAAAAGGGTGATGGGCATGCCTGTTAGTTGTTGGTCTCGGTGTTCCCTCTCATGTAGCTTCAAACTCCCTATCCAGGAGCTAGGGAAAGTAGATGGAAAAATATAATGATATATGTGCTATATTGGCAGCATGGGACAATGAAGATGTTCCCCTATGTGATTTCATCTGCTGAGGGGGTGGAGGGAGACATGAAGTTAGTCTCTGAGGTGCTACCTCCTGTAACTCTCCACTGCACACCTCTCGGGAAAACATGCCTAGACTTCTTGAGGGCTCTTTGGACCAGTTTTTGCATGTGCAGATCATTTGTCCGGCACTCTGTTGCTGGCAACTTCAGCCAAAACAATCCTGCAGCCAAGTGACACTGCCTTTCTGAGAAAGCAGTTGTATATTCTCTAAGTGGACCATACTGAAAACATCCCCCCCCCTTTTTTTTTTTAGATCCATTGCTGAAGCCTTCTGGCAAGGCCAAACAGATTGGCCATCCAGGTTGAGTTTGATCAGCCAATCATGCTGAAACTTCCAAGGACATTAGTGTAAGCTGCGCCATTCCCAGACCAGTGCTGGTCCACTGGGGAACAGGTTCATGCCTCTACTTGTCTCTGAACCTCCCCCTCCCTGAACACAAACAGTGGTCCCAAGTAAGCTGCGACTAAGCAGCTTACTTGACCTGTTGTTATGTACCTTCAAGTCATTTCTGACTATGGCGACCCTGAGGCAAATGTATCATGGAGTTTTCCTGGCAAGGGTTGTACAGAGGGTTTTTTTCTGAGGCTGAGAGTGTGTGACTTGTCCAAGGTCACATAGCAGGTTTGCTTGCTGGAGTGGAGATTCAAACCCTGGTCTCCAGAGTCATAGACCAATGCTCAAATCACTACACTACTCTGGCTCCCTTATAAGCATTATTAATAAAATAATAGTGTTACACATATATTATAGACTTAGTGTATGCATTCAGTGGGTTTGAAGGCTCAAGACCATGACATAACAGATTTTTCTATTATGTTCCTAGATTCATTTTTCCTCACCGCCAGGCTATTTGATAGCAAAATCAGTGAAATGTTTCTTTGTAGCTGCACAATGTTAAACAAATTTCCCTTGACATTCAGTGTATGTATGTAACTGAGAATATAGTTCATTTCATTTAGTATTCTATCATCGACGTTCAGGGCATTTTGGGGTATTATTATTTAGTTTTAATCACACTTTGTAGACTGCACAGTTACAGGCATGCTGGGTGCTCAGCAAAAGTTTCCATGTAGCACAGGTTACGAAGTGTGGCTTTTATATTATTATTGCCCTCATAATAAGTTCAAGGTGAGGTTTTCAGGCAGTAAGCTGCAAGTCAGTTTGCATATAAACACGTTAGAAAAGCTCTCTTGACGTCTACTGCTTATGCAGTCTTCCATCTATAATGTAAATGACTATACCTGTATTCTGTTCAGCTTCTATTTTTTAGAGGGCATCCATTTAGTCTGAATTTTTAAAAAACAACAAAAATCTGTACAAATATTGTGAAAACAGCACTGTTCTTTTCCCAGTCATCTAGATAAAAGAGATGTTGCAGTGATAAATATAAAAGGTCCATGAAATTGTTGTTATAAGGTTCATGGCTGTCTGCGGCAAGGACTGAATTTCTATTATGTTTCTAAAGCCTCAAAAAGACATGGGAAGGAATCAAAGTTTTAAGTCAAATAAAGAGCACTTAAGTCAAGACCACATGAATGTATAGCCAAGTAATGGACCTTTCATCTCTGAGATAAAAACGGTTCAGTTCAATTGAAATGAGGGTTCCCCCCACTTTTGAAAAAGTCTATTTTAATGAGTTTCCATTTTATGCGTGGGTTGCTCTTTAAACGATGCTGCTCCATTGAAGTTTTATCCCAATGAAGACACAAGACAGATTGTCCAAGCTTGCGGCTATTGTTGAGAGTTGATGAAGTGTGCGGGCCCTTATGGTTGATAACAGAAGTAGATGGTCAAAGCCGATAAATAAAACTTTAGCTCAGATTGTTGGGCGCTTTCCACTGAAAAGCTTTCTATTAGCATGAATCTTTGGTTTTGAAGGACTTGTGAACCCAAAGGCAGTGCATAGCTCTGTCACACAAACTAAGTCAGTCAGACAAGCAGCAATCTGTCCCATCTGATAAACACTGTTTTGTCTTTTAAAATTCTCGACTTCTCTTCAGGAATCAACATTGTTAATGTCTTGACAGACTATTAACTTTATAATACATGGCTGTTGGGACTGCTGATTTTTTTTATCAGAAACATTTTTTTGCTGTTTGCAGAAATAAAATTGTTTTGTCCTTGGTTGGAACTTAGTGATGTAAACAAAAAAATGAAAATTTAGCTCTTGCCAGACTGTGCAGAATTTTGGGACACAATTAATAGAACTGCCTGGTTGATAAACTGAAAAATGTAGCAACTACAGAGAAAAAGGGGGGGGGGTAACCCATTGGGAAACTAGGCTTGCAGTGGTTACAGGAAGAAATCCTAAGGTTAACCTACTTTTTCAATGACATATGCATTTTATTCTGTGGAGGCAGCATTACTGGAGATGGTCAGTTTTACTTGTCACTTAGATTGAATAGATTCTGGAGGACAGGAGGGCAAATATAAATGCCATTGAAATATTCTGCGATATCTGCGCAGAATACTTTTTCTCATTTCATTATTGAATAAGTCAGATTTTTTTTTGCTTCTTTCTAGCCTATCATTGCCCCTTATTCATTGAAGTAATTTCATTAATGTCTGCTGTTGTTGTGTGCCTTCAAATTAACTCCAGTTTATGATGACCCTGTCCTAGGGCTTTCTTGGCAGTATTTATTCAGAGGAAGTTTACTGTTACCTTCCTCTAAGGCTTAGAGAGTGTGGTTTCCTAAGAGTCACCCAGCGGGTTTCCCTGGCTGACTGGGAATTCCAACCCTGATGTCCCTGAGTCCTAGTGAAAACTAGATTATACTGGCTCTCAAATGTACTGGTGTTTTGGTGATTGTATTTCTGAGCCAGCCTTGTGTAGTGGTTTAAACACTGGACTGTGGCTCTCGAAAGGAGAGTTCAAAACCTCATTCTATCATTGGAGTCCACTGGGTGACTTTAGGTAAGTAAAATTCTCTCAGCCTTAGTGGGAGGCAAAGACCCCCTCTGTACAAATCCTGCCAAGAAAACCCTGTGATAGGTTTGACTTAGGGTCACAATAAGTGGGGAATGACTAGAAGGCACACAACAACAGGAACAACAGGAATAATTACAGTCAATTCAGTCGTAGTTCAACACCGTCACCTTGGGAAACATTCACATTCAGAAAGGCATTGTTCATCTCCTCTTGCTGTCATCTAGGTAATGCAGAAGAATGTGGTGGAGCTGCCCCAACATGAACGATAAAAGGAAAAGCAGAATATGTGCTTTGACTTTCTTCTATATGTTTGTTTGTGCAAGGAATTGATACTTTAAACAGCAAGGACTCCTCTAAACAGGGGCGGGTTACACACCGTCATTAAAGTACGGAGTCAGTCCGTACTAGGGTTAGGAAGGTACGGTGCTTCCGTACTCCCTAACCCTATTACGGACTGAGTCCGTACAAAATGGTGGCCCCCCTTCCACATGGGGGCCGCCATGACGATGTCACGACCGCACCACCTCTATACGGGGCGGGGCGGACGTGACGTCGGTCCGCGCCAGGGCGCTTAGTGCGCCATTTCCGCGGACCAGGAAGGAGCTATGTTTCGGAGCTCCTTCCTGGTTTGCGGCGCCGCTTTGCCTCGCTGAAGCCCCAAGGACACCCCTTTTCAGGCTGCGGGGAAGCAGCGTTTTGCTGCTTTCCCGCAGCCTGAAAAGCGGCGGATCGGGGCCTCAGTGGCTGCCGTTCTTGCAGCTGAGGCCCCAATACACTGGGGAAAGGGGCGGGTGCAGCCCGCCCCAAATGGGCAGTCTGTAACCCGCCATAAACTTCATTCTAGTATCTTCTGTTATTTTTACTGAGGTTCAAGATACAAAGAAATGCATTTTTGTCATAGTAATATTTGAGATGACACACTGCATGTTAAAAGAACTTGTGAAGTAAATACCTGAGTAGCAGCTATGTACAATCCTGTCACAGTGGCTTAAAAAAGAGAGTGGATGTTACACTTCTGAGTCTTTCAGCCCTTCTGCGGTGCCATAGCAGTCATAACATGCAACCACAGTACATTTTGAGAAGATCGCTAGAGGAAAATAATTTTGAATATTCAATGGTGGTGTCAAGTAGTGTCACCTGTGAGCATCTTTTGAGTCGTATGATAAAAAAAAATTGTACCCCTTTTCTTGGTCTTTTATAGATGTAAGACAATCATCCAGAACACTTGAATAAGAATGTGTACAGACCGGCACTTTGTGCCGGCCTGGACTCAAACTAGGGTTCCGCGAGGGCTGAGCGTTTACATGCTTGAAGCCCTTGTGGTAGCACCCGTGCATCATCTTGGTGCCCGCCTGTCCAGATGGTGAGTACCATGATGATGTCACTCCTGCACAGCGGCCAAACAGCGCTGCACACAAGGGGTATCATAAGGCCACGCCACAATGCTTATGGCGCCCCTGTAGCAGTGGAAATAGGAGCCGCATTTTGTGGCTCCTTTTTCTACTAGGTTGGGGCCATCGCATGTGGTTGTTGCATCCCCAACCCAGTGCTTCCAGGGGCGGCATAGAGCCACCCCTTACAACCTGCTTGTACAGCCCCCAAGAGTAATTTCTTCTTTTCTAAGCAAGCTGAGGGGTATGCGCACATATGTGTATATGTGTGTTTCTTTTAATGTACTTTTTTAGACATCTACATAGAAGGCTTTCTTTCTAAAAATGTTCCCACCAACATTTGTAATGTAGAATAGTGCTGAACTTTAAATATGACTAGTACTCATAAAATTCCTAAATAGGTGGGAGTTCTATGATTTTGAAATTTTCAGGTGGAGAAAATGTTCATTTGGCTCTAATCTCAATAGAAAAAACATTCCATTGAAGCCAAATGTTTCTTCTCTTCAGGTTTGCAAAAGGAATGATTGTGATAGGGAGTAGTCTGCACTCATCATTGCCTCTGTGTCTGTTCATATTTGTGTGATTGTGTGTTTCTGCAGACTTGTTGAGAATTTATAATGTAAGACAGAAGCAAGTTCCTTCCCTTTTCCTTTTAAAACCATCTTAACAAATGCACTGCCCAAAACAATAACCAGACATGCTATTTGAAAACTGGGTAACCAGGACTGTTCTGGTGTTATGGCCTTGCATAATAAGCTCTCAGAAATTCCTGCTTTCCATCCTCTACTGCAAAGTTTCTTCTTACAGGCCCATAGTCTAGCAAGAGCCAAAATAGTTTGTCAATGTAAGAGCTATTGCTGTTATGATGACTAGGATGAGTCTAAATTCTGCCAAAAACATCTGCTGTTTTCTTGCACTAATATGATGACCCTGCCGTCCCACTGCATGATCTGTTTTACCAGAACTGCCTGCCTCTTATTATTATTTTTATTTAGACTGCCTGATAGAATGCTGTGTATGGCAAATATACAGTGTGTGTCCACAAGTTTAGCAGTCTTGCTTGTTAGAATCATTGCTTACATATTGCAAATAACAAAAAATGTATGTGGAAAGAAGTCCTTGGGAATTGCATTTAAATAAACACGTAGCTGTACGTCTTATTTTCCATGAGTCACTTGCCTTCTACTGCTAGACACATCTAGTAGACCTCATCCATGATTTGTATAATTTGATGGATTCAAGCATTTCTTTCTTAATATACAGTCTGGCACACAGTTTTAGAAACACAATCTAATTTCAAGTTTTTATGCTTTCCAGATAAGGCACTAATGCTTATTTCAGGATGTGTCATATCAAGCTTTATATTTTTGTTAACCATAAATTTTTGGCAACGTATCTGAGGTTTCTTAAAATATTTTAGGAATATCTTCAAGTCAAAGGATTTTTTTCCTTTTTTTATTCTAAACTATTCTTACATGAGTGCAGCTATTGTTATTATTTAACTGCTTATGTATGATGGCATGATGGACCCGTGGTATTGCTGAAGTTTGGTTTTAGAACCACTTATGGATACCAAAATCTATGGATTCTAAAGTCCCATTATATACAACGGCATAGTAAAATGGTGTCCCTTATGTGGCAAAATCAAAGTTTGCCTTTTTGAATTTATAATTAAAAAAAAATATTTTCAAGCCATGAATGGTTGAACCCATGGATAATGAATCTGTGAATACAGAGAGCTGACTATCAGGTTCCAGAATGCTGTTCTATTTTTTTCCAGACATGTACTTTAAATAACTTATTGCTCTTAATTTTTGATTTATATCCTACTTTTTCACAAGGAATTCAAGGCAGTTCATAATAAGATTATCTACAGATACAGGTTGCATCCACACTGCAGAAATAATCCAGTTTGACACCATTTTAATTTCCATTGCTCAGTGCTATGGAATGCTGGGATTTGTAGTTTGTTGTGGCAACAGAGTTCTCTGACAAAGAAAGCTAAATGTCTCACAAAACTACAATTCCAAGAATTCCACAATGTCATGATATAGTGGTGTCAAACTGGATTATTTCTGCAGCGCAGATGCAGCCACAGTTAAAATAGAAACAATTATAGGTGAAAATGTTACAAGAGGAAGCACATATCCCTCTATATACTAGCCCAGGGACTAAAGTCTGGTGGAGGGGCCCTCCTTTGTCTAATGTCAGTGGGTACAATACACAGTGAAAGGACATGGATGAGAGCTTTCTTTCTTGTGGCACCTTGGTTTTGAAATACCTTTCCTTTGGAGACCCAGGCTGTATCTGCACTACAGAAATAATCCAGTTTGACACCACTTTAAGTGCCATGGATCAGTGCTATGGGATTTGGGAAATTGTAGTTTGTTGTGACACTAGAAAGAAGGCTAAATGTATCACAGAATTACAATTCTCAGAATTCCATAGCATTAAAGCCATAGCAGTTAATGTGGTGACAAACTTGATTGTTTCTGCAGTGCAGATGAAGCCCCAGTTAGTTCTAACTAGGGATTTTTTCATATGGGCAAAAGAGATGGGAGCATAGTGCGATGCTCCCGTCAGTGTCACGTGATTTGGTGAAGATTTTCAGACGACATCGTGTGACATCGCTATAATCCCACTATTATCCCATGAACAAAGAGGAGCTGTCCAGCCGCTTTTCATTCACAGGAAAGTCCCATGAATGAAAAGTGTCTGGAAAACTCTTCTTTGTTCACAGGATAATGGAAGGATTATAACTACATTGCATGATGTCATCTGAAAATCTTCACCAAATTGTGCGACACTGATGGGAGCATTGCGCTATGTTCCCATCTCTTGCCCATATGAAAAAGTGCTAGGTCATTGTAGTACCCACTTAAAACATGTCTTTTTATCAAAGCTTTTGTGGCTTGATTTATTTTAAAATGTTTATGCGTGTGGTTTTAAACTGTTCCAGCCTTTTAACCTGTTTTGATTTGTTAAAAATTTTAACATGTTTCTAGGTTGTTTATATTGTTTTTTTAAATTCTAAAATTGTTTTAGAATGTATGATTTTATTTTATTTGTAAGGCACTGATGATATAGATCCAGTGATATAAGGTGAGATAGAAGTATTTAACACATATTTCATTAGAAATAAAGGAAGCTGTCATTGGTCCATATAGTTTAGTATCACATGCACAGTCTGCAAGTGACTCTAGGGCAGTGGTTCCCAACCTGTGGGTCGGGACCCCTTTGGGGGTCGAATGACCCTTTTATGGGGGTCGCCTAAGACCATTGGAAAACACCTATTTAATTACAGTTATGAAGTAGCAACAAAATTAATTTCATGGGTTTGGGTCACCACAACATGAGGAACTGTATGAAAGGGTCACTGCATTAGGAAGGTTGGGAACCACTGCTCTAGGGCTTCCTACAGAATCCTTTCCCCATTCCTGTTTGAAGATGTTATGGGGCCTTCTGTCTGCCATTCTCCCTGCAATTGAACAATAGGGTTTTTTCCCCCATTAGGATTGTTCAGGGAGTGTTAAACTGAGTGATCTACATCTTCCATTAATAGGGTGCATAATGGGTAAAAGAAATGCAACAACTCTGGTTGCTACATGGAAATGAAGGCTCATGCATGTAAATGAAAAGTGGATTTTGGGCCTCCATTTCTCCCTCATTCTTACATATCTATTTTCTCATTCAAAGTAACATTTGACTTCTCCCAAAAGTGTTCTTAGGTTGACAGCTTTCCCGGACTGGCACTAAACATTCCTTTCACCTTTAGAATATTTGTATATATTCTTCAGTATTACTCAGTATTGTTCTGGTGCAACCTGTTTATGCAACAGGAGCAGTGAAAGGGAGACTGCATCACTTCAGTCTGAAGGGAAAGATCACATTTGTGCAGTTTTCGTATAAACAGACTCCCTGCAAGAAAGAAACTAGCACAGCAAGGAAATGGTTGAGTGATAGCCTATAGCAGTTATTCCATTACAAATTAATTTCTGTGCTAGCTAGCTAATTTGCTTGCTTGCTTTCTCTCTTGTTGATTAATTTGCCTTGTACCCTGCCTTTCTGTCAAAAAAAATGCTGAGGACACTGCAGATGTAGGTCTCTTCATTTAACTACCTCATTCTTAAATTTCTGAAACTCAGTTTCTCTTTTCAGTCTCTATATAATAACCATTTAGCCTAGATGTTGTGTTCTGATATGATCAATGTAGATTCTAGGAAAAGAGAAACTCTAGTAATTTTAGCTTCAGGAAAGTATATCTCCTCTGTTTATTTTATAGAATATACTTGCTCTGCTTCCTCTCCTATCCAGCTTTTATTATTGCTAAATTTGGGTCAGAAAGGTAAGACTGGCCATCCTTTGTACCCAAGCAATGGAGTAATGAGGACAACTGTTTTCATATGGTTCTTGACACACACCACCAGAAATTTGGTGTCGTGCTGTCCAACCTTGTACATCACTGCCTAACAGCATCAGATTTTCTGATTGATTCTGACAAGTCACTGACAGTTTTTGAGGTGAAACACATACATGACAAAGGGCAAGCAGGGGCTGCATATGTCAGCCACAACCCTCTCTTGTTGACTTAAAGGGGTAAAATTGAAGATTTCCTGTCTATATTTACCCATATTTGCTGCTTAGTCTTTACCATCTTATCTACACTTTCTTATGTCACTGTGTCTTCATGATAGGAGGTGCTGAATAATTATTTGGGGAGAAACTCACTGTCGCAGAATTAATTCCTTATATGAATTCATTATTATGCCCATGAGGAATACTTGATATACTTGAGTCATGGATTTGTCAGGAACTATTTGGCTATATTTCTGTGTGATTTGAGACCACAAAATTGCAGACTTTCCTCCCCCTTTCTATTTTCACTATATAGTACCAGCCATTCCCAGTTTTTGTAGTAATACAGTCAAATCTTGCCTGTTTATTTTTTTTAAAGGGGGGTTAATTTGGTGTCTTTTTCAGTAAAATGAGAATAGGCATAATTTGTTAATTTGTTATCTCTTCTTCAATGTGCACTAGACAATAAAACAGGCATGCTGTTGTTATTTAGATACCTGGTGTCTCTAGTCACATTTAGCATTTCACAGGATTAAAATAGGTATTCCAGAATTTGCTGTCTATTAATAATAAAAGCATGTCCTAATTTTTTTAAAATTTAAAAATTTAAAAAAAATTAAAAAAATAATAACAGCATGTCCTATTAAGCTTTTTGTTAATAAGGTTCTCTTCTTCCTTCTAAGGCATGTTTGGGAAGTGGATAGATATACAGGGCTATGCATAAAATATCAGTGAAATCCAGGGATGGGAAGATATTGAATTTGACAGTCAGAATGAAAATAGCATTTTTCACATCTCTCAAGACTTCTTATGAGACAAGGTTTGTTCACTTTACTTCAAGCAGTCACACATCTACAAGACTTACAGGGTGTTTCCAAGATATAATGTATGCAGAAAGTAATGCATGTTTTTAAAAATGTGAATGGCTAAAATGCATGTGGTTGGGAAAAAATACAGAGAATTATGTTGTAGTGGGCATGCTCTGAAGCCTGGAGGGTCACACCATGATATATTGGGTTGCTATTAAATGTTATGACTTCCATTTTGGATGACTGGAAGTGACAAATACCTTTCAAGAGGGGTTGATTGTTTCTGTTTTGTTGTTTGATGGTAAGTGCCAGTCTGAAAAGAGATTATTTAGCCTTTTTTTCCTTTTTTTTTTTTTTTTTTTGGTAAATCTAAGTGGTGGAGTTTGGACTGAAGCAAAATTGGGCCCCAAAATTTGTGATATTTGGGCTAGGGGCTTTGGGGAGCTGATGGAAGCTCCAAGGGCTACATACACCTCAAGGGGTTGAATGCAGGCCACTGGCAACACAATTCCCATCCTTACCTCAGTCATTAAGGAAAGTTAGATGAATGGTGCACATTTGGGAAAATGTGGTTGTTGGCTTTTTTAAAGGTGTGAATTTCATTGTGGGAAGAAAAGGCAAAGCTGAGATTCTGGAGTTCCATCAGGTTGACGGGTCCTGTGGAAACCACATACCCAATGGAAGAGTATACCCATTCAGTTTGCAGGGGAGATGAGGAGCGCAAGTAGTGGTTAGCTGCAGTTTTGCAGATGCGAGACAAGAGGAGGCAATGCTGTTCAAGGTCACCAAACTATGGGCTAGTGGTGCTTCGTCAAGAGGAAAGCAATGTGTCCTCTTATTATTCCTTCACCTCTCCTGTCCACTAAGTGGCCATGGAAGTGCACTCTCATGCTTTCTTTCTGAAGTGGCATTTATAAAAAGAGTTTGTGAAGATCTGAAGATCTTCTTTTGCCACATCTATAAAATGGCAAATAGGACTTGTCTGCACTAACCAGATATTCTGGGGGCATCTCTGCAACTGTACCAGCCTGCCACCGTTACCTGGCCCTTTGTTCCTGCCTCATAGAGCTGTGCACAGGCATCCCACTGAGATGCCTGGAGCATCTGCAACTGCCACAAATCACTCTCTTCTGATGCCAAATTGAGGTGCCCACTGATGAGCACAAGGCAGTGTGCCTTTTTCTGACTTCACAGCCAGCAACCTGTGGTGGCAGTAGACATACTAGGTGGCACTGTGGAATGGCTGTGCAGACAGTTGCTGCAGTGCAGGACTGTAGAGCTCTGGATCTTTCTGAAAGATCTAGAACAACAGGTAACTTACTTTAAACTGCATTGAGTGTGTTAAGATCCTGTGTCTTCACCAGCACTAGTTGTGATGGTAGTGAGACTAAAACAGAACCCTTCCTCAAAAGATTGTAAGACTCAGACTCATATGGGGAGATACAGATTTTCAGATAGTCTGGATCTCTGAATTGTCAATGGGCCAGACACCATCTCTCAGCCTAACCTACTTAACAGTTTTATTGTGAGAAAAATGCAAAAGAGAAACATGTACACCACCTTGACCTCCTAGGGAGGAAGATAATAATGGCCCTGCACAGACTGGCACTTTGGGCCTGCCTGGGAGTGGAGTTGGGCTATAGGAGCTTTTTGTGGGTCCTTTTCGAGTGGCTGGAGGCCGCACCTTCGGGGCTGTTTGCACAGCCCCAATGATCAGGTAAATAAGAGATCTGCTTTAACACAAATCACAATACTTGGGATTGAAATAAATTTTGCATATCTTTTTTTTTTTTTGTATTTTGTATTTTCAACTTTTATAGCAAACTTATAGAGCAAACTTTTATCTGTAGCTAGCTTTTCCTCATTTTGCATAACTTCAGAGATTCTTTGACTCTTACTGTTTGTTCATTATGCATATTTTTCTTCTCTTTCAATGTTTTTGGCTTTTTGTGTATATTTGGACTCTTTTGAGGATTACCCAAGGCTCCTATGCCCCAGGCCTTAAATCAAGTCAAAATATTTTGAATTGTCTCTGGAAACTAAACCTATCTGTTAGAAAAAGGTTATATTTCCAAAACATTGTTTTCTTCTTTGCTCTCAACTCAAATAGCAAATCAGCATCACATTTGTGGGACTTATTGTACAAGCTAAATGAGAAACAATAGCACAATGAGAAATAACATATTCACCTCACAGGAATGAACAAGAGCATCAATATCCTCTTAGCTATAACCTCTTCAGTGCATCAATTCAGGGAGTCAAAGTTGTAATGATTGGAATGAAGCCGACAAGCTTCTTTTTTTCTCCCCTTTTCTTTTCTATTCTGTATTAGCTCACTTGGTTTCAGTTCATCTGAAAGATATATTTTTGGCATGACAAGTGGTAACAAGTGTTTCTAGAATGTAAGGGCAGGTGATAAACTTCTGACTACTGTAAACTGTTAGGGGCAAAGATTCAGGTGAAGAATTGCATGTGTATTTGAATGTTGGAAACTTGTCACCTGGGTCGCATACAACTAATGTTTTTCACATTTAGAGCCAGTTTTAATCATGGAGCATACTGCTTTGTATTTTGTGCTCCCCTTTTTCTCTCCAGGATGCAACTTTGCCTAAAACGAAAAAGTCATGTTCCTTCTCAAAAAAACAGGAATCTCTCAACTAACATACATATGAAAATAGTTCTAAATACATCTTCTTCTACCCAGATGATGCATAGAACTTATAATAAACATTAAGGGACTTATGTCATTGCTTTCTGAGCTGCAGAAATTGGCTCTCAGGCAAAATTTCACTACCAGTTACTGAAACGTCTGTAGAAATTCCTGTACTGAAGGAGAATATGATTTCTCTTAATAATGTGCATAGATATTCTCTATGGGGTTCTTGTTTATGTATGCATAACAAAGTAAGATCTCCTGGCCCAACTGCCTCAACCCACATTAAGACCCAGTTGCCAGATCAAGCAAAGGAGATCTGTTCAGCTGCTGATTGGGAGCAAGGAGGATAAGATTTCCAAGACCTTCTCAGCAGTGAGTGAGGATACAATAAGGAATTACAACAAGGGTCTTGCTTCTGATTGTTGTAGCTCAATTGCTGGTGGGATGGGGCTAGAAATGTCATTTTCCTTGAGGCCCGACTAGTTGATAAAAGACTGCCTTCACTCAGTGCAGCTAACTTTTGTACCATGTATTGCTTTAGCTGCTTTGTTTTAAGTTACATGGTAAGCAGCTTTGGGTCCCACATTGGGAGAAAGGTGCGATATTGATTAGATAGATAGATAGATAGATAGATCTCAAGTAAATAAGAAAACCTTTTGATTTACCTTAGAAGAATGAGTTCCCCTCCCTAGACTACTACTGGAGAGGACTCTCTGTCAGAGGATGGCCACAAGTTTCATACCTATTACAACCTATGGCTTCACGTCATCACTTCAGGCCCACCAAATTCCCCCAAGTTCAGCCATATGGTAGCATATAGCTTCTTGGGTCTCACCCGTATGGAGGCTGCTTACCTTGAGTGCTCTTAATCTGGGCTGTAATCTCATGCCAGGAAGGGGTGGCACATCAATGCCAACTACAAAGCTGCTCAGTTGCAACCTTACCAGTGCTGAAGCACCCTCACATCCTATCACTACCTTGTTTGACAGCTCTCTACTATACAGAATCAGCTGATGCTTGATTCATTAGGTATCTCCTGAAAAGACTGGATATTGGACAACTTCGAAAAACTGGTGGTGGGAATAGGGTTGCCATAAGTCAGGAGCTCCAAACCGGGACAAATGTAGGACAAATGTAGGTCAACATTTTCAAATGTAGGACACATTTTTTAAAAAGGGAGGATGTGCAAAAAAATTGAGGATTTTTAAAAAATGTCAATATAAATGCATGTTTTTTTAAGCATGATCAAAATGGAGGACATTTTGGCATTATTCCTAGACAGATGGCAGAAATGGACTTGCCCTCGGGTCAACTGTACTTCTCAGAAGTGTGTACTTGGTCAAGGGACTGTGGTTTTTCTTCACTGCGCATGAGTTTGTAAAAATCACAGCAAGTTACATTGGCCGTGCCTCAGAGGCTTCTTGATATCAATATCACCATCATCATCATCATCATCATCACCACTATAAATGTCCAAGAAAGGCAGACTTGTTAGCATTCAAAGTGCCATAAATACACAGAAAATGCACTTCCATATATTTAATAATAAAAAATAATGGGGAAAAAATAAAAAACAAGGCAGGGGTGTATATATTTCATAATAAAAATTAATGTAATAAAATAAAACAAGCAATAATAAAATTAATGAAATAAAATAAAACAAGCAATCATAAAAATTAAAGAAATAAAATAAAAACAAGCAATAATAAAAATTAATGAAATAAAATAAAAACAAGCAATAATAAAAATTAATGAAATAAAATAAAAACAAGCAATAATAAAAATTAATGAAATAAAATAAAACAAGCAATAATAATAATTAAAGAAATAAAAAAGCAATAATAAAAATTAATAAAATAAAATAAGTATTTTATATTTTTAAAAATAATTTAAAAACCCCAAAAAACCAAGGCAGACCTAATGGCCACTGACTCAGCTTTCCTCCAACTCCTCCTCCTCCTCCTCTGCCCCAATTCTGCCCTGGCCCCTTCCCTTTCCCCTCTGGCTCCACTTCCTCCTCCTCCTCCTCCCTCCCCATCTGCCCTGGCCCCTTCAAGGCACCCTCCTCGGCTCCTTCCTCTCCTCCTCCTCCCTGCCCCAATTCTGCCCTGCCCCTTCAGGCACCCTTCCTCCGCGTCCTTCCTCCTCCTCCTCCTCCTCTCCTCCCCTCCCTCCTTAGGATGGCTGGGCGGCAGAGGGAAGCAGGGCAGCGCGCGCGCTGCACTGAGCCCTGCTGAGGCCTGGGCGGCGCGCGCCGAGGAGCCTGTCCTCTTTAGCCAGCTGACCAATGGCTGGCTGGCCAAAGCGAGGGACGAGCTCCTGTTTTGGAGCCCCGTGCACGTGCGTGGGTGGGCAAGCCCTGACACGGTGGTGGCGCTTCTGCCGTCGAGGAAGAGGAGGAAGGCGGAGCCGGAGGAGGAGGTGGGTTGGCGCTGCCCGGCCCACCATGAAGAGGAGGAGGAGGAGGTGGGTTGGCGCCGCAGCCAGCCGCATTAGCAGCAGTGGCTATGGCCGCAGGAGGAGCGGACCCCGAACTGGGAACAAGGCGTGGGGGGCCCCCAAACCAGGCCGTGACTGTGAGGGGCCTCCCAAAAGCGTGATTGTCACGGGGGCCGCTGAGTTATGGCATCCCTAGGTGGGAAGGAAGATTTCCAGATTCATTCCAGGCATATCTGTTAAAAGGATATTGAGGCATAGAGCTGTCATTGAGAAATGACTGTCATTGAGAACAAGTCAGAATAGACATTCTAGGCTATTTGGAGGACTCATGCTCCAATTTCTGGGGTAGCAAGAATCCATTTGTCACTGTTCATCTTGGTTTGGGTTTATTTAATTTTTCTCACAATGAAGTAAATAAAATACATGTAACTAGTTCTGCCTAGCAGGAATAATTCCTAATTTTTCTGATACTTCTGGCACTTGGCAAGAGTGAACTTATGAGGTACTGTAAATGAATTGCATCAAAAAAACAGTTGGTTTCTAACCCTTTTCCTCCTTCTACCTTCAAATAATGGCCTTTTAGCCAGAGGCAAACTGCAATCTGGCGGACACACAAGGCCCTGAAGACTTTAGCTGAACAGAAGAGGGCTGGGTAGATCATTTGAAAGCTTTATAGACTAGCTTGAAATCCGTAGTCCTCTGAGAATTTGTTTGCTCTAAAAGGTCTGTCTCTCAGTACAGTGACGGGGGCGGGAGGGGGGGGAAGAGGATTAGACAGACATTTCATACTTTGATGCCTACTTTATTTGTTTTGGTTAGTTATTCCTGAAAATTTTAGGCAGTTATAATAGCCATACCTACGGGTCTTTTACCATCATAGATTTTCTGTTGTGTTGTGTCTCTTATTCAGGTTTTTGTAGGATTTGGATTGTCTTGTGCTAGTGGGAAGTTTGAATTTCAGTTAGACAGATTCAACCACTATTCTGTCTGTCAATTCTTGTATAGTACCTTAATTGTAGCATAAATTCTGGGGAGAATGCCAAGCACTTTCCTGTTTGCATTTATGCTAAACCTGACATAAAATGGGAGCTCTTTGATCTGTGTAGTCTGAACTCTTTTTTTCAAGGTTGGACACTATACTGTTCTCAAGAAACCTGTTATCAAAAGGAAAAGAGGATTCTTCTAATGGGATTGGAGAAGTATGTGTTTTTGTTTTATGAGAAGTCCACCGACCACTGACCTGGATTTGCACTTGAGAGACATAGATCTCAATAACTTGACCATGGATTTTGTGTTTCCACAGCATTATTCTGAGAGCAATATTTTAAAAACTATAAATTGTGTCACATTGGTTCCTTAGACTTAATTACTCTTAGCTCAGAGTTGGGTCTTGAACAAAATTTCCCAAAAGGAGGGATACTCTGTGCCACAAAACCTGGTAAATTATTTGCACACCACCACTACTCAACCACACATGCACATGTGTGCATGCATACACACACACACACACACACACACACACACATCTCTTTTTTCTTCTGAGTCATGTTTTTCTGGATTTTAATCCTACAGAGAGAGATTGTCTTAAATTTATTGATGATATAAAAAAATAAAATCAATAAAATTGAATTTTTACAATTTTTTAAATAATTAAAATTAATATTGGGAACCTTTTGGCTAAGAAGTAGGCTGAAAATGCTATAAATAAAAACCAACAAGGTGCAGACAAAAACCTTTCATCAATAGTATAAGTTAAACAATGGCTTTCATTCTCATATTTAAGAAGGCTACTATTGTGATGAAGGAGCTGGTGAGGGCCAGATTACTTCTGTGCCCATGTGTTTTCTGTATGTTTGACAAAATGCAGTTGCTCTAGCTTGCAGCTACTCTTTAGAATGTCCTTGACCCAAAATGCTAGGTTTATATCCCGAGCAAGCATATTCTTGGCTTCAATGTAATTTGCCCCAGTCCAGTCCTAAGCTGTGCTGCAAAAGAGAAAGATGTCAAAGGATTTAAGAAGAATTTGTAATTTGTAATTAAACCTTGCCATAAGCTCAAAAAACCTGCATTTTATCATTAAAATGAAATATAATTATGTTAGCATCTGTTATTTGCGCTTGAGACAAAGATTCTGCTGTGTGCTGAAAGTAGCCCCGGCTTTTATTTGTTGCCCAGCCTAACCTTCATGACGAGCTCTAAACTGAAATCAATAAACTTACTAATTTTGCCTACAAAATATTATATTTAACTTTGGAATTACCCTCAGTGACTTATTGCTGTAGCAATAGAATGTCTTGTGCAAGCAGGAGTTATGATGGTTTGCAGTGAGTAGTGTGGACATCGGTGGAGTAAAAAAGAAATGCTGCTTACTAGGAAATACTTCAGCTTCCTATTGCATTTTGTATAAGCAATTTTCCAGTCTGTTGTCCTCTGTCAAACATGATGTTGTGAAGCATTTAAACAAAGTTAATATGGCCATTGTATTACAAATGGGGGCAGAGAAAGATTTGTAATAAACCTCCCACCAGGCAGAGGAGAAACATGCCTGAATTAGGACCATAGGCTGTAGTGAACCAGGAGCACTGGGATTCATTAAGATCTAAGAATATTTCTGAGGTAAGGAGAAAGGACTGAAGCTTGGATTGAAGAATAATCAAGGTAGTGTCTGGATGGGCCAGAATAGTCCAGGAGCTTCTCAGAATTCACTGTTACCTGGGCTTTCCCTTGAATGCTGGGAGGCTGTTCACACTTGTGTTCTGTTGTGCCACCTGGTGCCACTGCCACAACCACACTCACTTGCTCAGAGGTCAGAACAAGAGACCCAGTAGGAAACACAAGGCTGAGTGCCTCATTCTGGCCTTAGAGTGAATGATATATGATAGCAGCACTGGCACTAGATGGCATACTGGGATGCATTGTAAACAGCTGCACAGCATCACAATGGAGGATTCCAGATCTTATGGGAAGACTATATTTCTATACTGCTTGTCAGTGAACTAGCACTCCCTAAGTGGTTTTCAGCGTGTAAGCCAATTGTCCCAACAATTGTACTTAGTGTACTTAGTTTTTTGTGGGTTTTTGGGGCTATGTGGCCATGTTCTAGAGTTTATTCCTGATGTTTTGCCAGTATCTGTGGCTGTTATCTTCAGAGAATGTTGGCATAGAAGAGAGCTGTGCATGCAGGTACACACACACACACACACACACTATGTGACCCTGAATAGGCAGGAATGATTTCCATGTTAATCTGTGTATTCTGTTGTTGATGGCAGGGCCTCAGGGTGGGAGGATATGCAAAGAAGGATTAGTATCTGCTAATTGGTGATCATTATCTGCTGGGAAAGCCCCTGATCCTGGGTGATTTCCTATTTGCATTTGCTGAGTCCTCATTTTGCTATTCTTCTGGACTGGTAGCCAAACTTTGTTGACCTTATTTCCGGTTGAAATTATCCAGATGTTTATGGATTTCAATGGCTTCCCTATGCATTGTGTTGGCATGGTCCTGGATTTCACTGTTATCAAACAGTATTTATGCCCAGGATAGTTTATAATATGTTCTGCTACTGCTGATTTTTCTGGCTGACCCAGTCTGCAGTGTCTCTCGTGTTCCTTGATTTGTGTTTGTGCACTGCTTTTGGTGGTCCCTATGTAGACTTGTCCACAGCTGCATAATATGTAGTAAACTCCTGCGACTGTGACAGGGTCTCTCTTGTCCTTCGCTGAGCACAGCATTTGTTGGATTTTCTTGGTTGGTTTGTAAACCATGTTGTGTTTCTTCACCAGTTTCCCCTATTCTGTCTGTGACTCCTTTGATGTATGGTAAAAATACCTTCCCTTTGAGTGCTTGCTTGTCTTCGCTCCTCTGGGTTTTTCTGGGTCTGGAAGCCCTTCTGATGTCTGAGCTGTAGAGCCTGGTCTAGGTGCTTCAATTCATCTTACAAGAGGTGGGGTTCACAGATCCATTTTGCCCAGTCTACCAGTGTTTTTATTGTGCTTCTTTTTTGTCCTTGGTGATGGTTGGAGTTCCTGTATGTCTCTGTGTGTAGGTTTTCTGTATACTGTGTGACCCAAACATTGATTCAGTTTGCGGATGACTAGGACATCCAAGAATGGCAGTGTTCCTTCCTTTTCTTTTTCCATTGTGAATTGGATGTTAGGATGATTGTTGTTCAGATGGTTCAGAAACACAGCTAAATCTTCTTCTCCATGGCTCCAAATGGTGAAAGTGTCATCCACATATTGGAACCAAGTTTTGGTTTTTTCGGTGCTGTTTCCAGGGCTTGTTTTTCAAAGTGTTCTATGTAAAAGTTTGCTATCAAAGGGCTTAGAGGGCTTCCCATTGCTACCCCACTCTCTGCACATAGAATCCATTGTCCCATTGGAAATAGCTTGTGGTGAGGCAATGTTCAAACAGGGCAGTGATATCTTCTGGAAAAATCTGTCGGATCAGTGCCATGGTGTCCATTATAGGGACTTTGGTGAACAGGGAGACCACATCAAACCTGATTAGTATGTCTCCGGGTTTAAGTTCAAGGTTGTTGATTTTTCCTATGAAGTGAGCTGAGTCCTTGAGGTAGTGAGGGGTTTGCTCTATATGGGTTTGTAATTGTGTGGCCAGAAACTTGGCCAAGTCATATGTTGGGGATCCAATAGCACTCACTATGGGTCGGAGTGGAATGGAGTGCTATTGGACAGGGTTTCTTAGTTTAGCCTAGATTTGTCTTTGTGTTGCAACATCTTTTTGTCTCAAGCTCAGGTTTAGATAGTAGAATAAGCTCCTCTTTTGAAGGATTAATAAATTCCCATGTTACTTGTCACTGATGAAAGGAAACATGCTAGCATGCATTTGAAACATTTTACCTTCTGTAATATTTTAGATATCTTGTGTTTATAGAAGCAGCCACCCCTTTCCTAGCCAGATCGGGGCCGCAGCAACCTCACACCATTACCTTGATCCGGCCTTTTGAGGACGCAAAAAGGAGCTGCAAAAAGCAACCCTTTTGTGCCCTTGAAACTGTGCCATAGCCACAGTGGCCTGGCTATATGGTGCTCCTTTGGCGCTGCAGCTAAACATGCTAGCATGCATTTGAAACATTTTATTTTCTGTAATATTTTAGATATATTTTGTTTATATAAGCAGCCACCCCTGGCAACCTGATACAGCAGCCCTGATATGGCCTTTTGAGGGCTCAAAAAACAACTTCTTTTTGCACCCTCAAAATGGCACCATAGCTGCAGCACGGCTATATGGTGCTCCTTTGGCACTGTATAATCTGGACACAGTGTCGGAGGCACACCATGATGGCATACGCCATCTGAAGCGGGCGCAATGTCAGGGCGCCCTGGGAGGGGATCAGTCATGCATCGTGAGGATGCTGTGCCCTGACTCTGCCCCCAGGGCAGCCTTTCAGGCCTGTCTGTAAAGGCCTTGAGTTTCTTATTGGGATGTTTTATTTATTTTTTTAAACTTTTATGTGTCTGTTAAATGTTTTTATACTGTTTTATGTATGGATTTTCATTGTTTTTTACATTTTTATTGTGAAGGTGTTTTTTTTAATTGTCTCTGTTTGGGAATCACCTTGGGTCTTACTCTGGGAGAAAGGAGGCATACAAATGAAATGAAATAAAATAGAATAGAATAAAATAAAATAAAATAAAATAAAACTAATTGGTGTGGTGTGTCTGCTGCCGACTGTCTTGATGCCAATAGTTTAGAGAATGATCACAAAAATTGTAAATTTTCCAGGCTTTGTCGAAAATGCATGCTATCCCTTATAGGAAATGCATGATATATGTTCTTAAGTATAATTTTGAAGACAACATGAAACCACAGCCAGCAATTACTGTTTATATCTATGCAGCAGTTTCTAAACAATATAGTTAAAAGAAAAAGCACCCTGTGACATTTTAAAGACTAACAAATGTATTAAGCCATAAACTTTTGTGAACTATAACCCACCTCATCAGACACATGATGTTTTTTACAGTCTACAGAAGATTATAAAGAATAAAAATATTTGCCTTTAAATTGCTACATGCCTCTTTGTCACTTTTGCTGCAATAGAATAATACTGCTACCCTTTAAGAAAAAGTTAAAATTCAGTTACTTTTTTAAACAGAAGCTCTCACAATCCCCAAATCTGTATTGACTTTTCCATGCTTTGACTAAGATAGAAAGAAAAACTCAGGTTAACTATTTTTTAGCAGTAACTAATGTTACTTGGTTCAGCTCTCCCAGATCTCCCTTATTACCTGCTACCCAGTCTTCTCAACTTGAGATGAATCTGGCACCTTCTGCATGCAAAGCATGTGCTCTGCCACTGAGCTGTTATTCATCCCCCAGCTAAGTGTGGAATTTTAAAAAGGTAACTTTGCTTTTAAAGCATCTTGGCTGAAAACATAGATGCAAGGTGTTGATATCATTAGCAGACAGGCTGTGACTGTTATGTAATGAATTTGAGGTGCTTACCCAGTGGAACACAATTCTTTTCTCAATGCTTTTTAAAATGGCATAAAAATCAAACTACACTTCTTTTGTTTAGTGTGAACGACGGTTCACATTGGGAAAGTGAGCTGAAATTTTCTGGACAACTGAATGGCATTGTGTAAGTCTGAAAGCTGGTGTTTTTCTTGCATGATACGTATGTAAAGCCCATCTTCAGACGTAGCAGCACTGCCACAGACAGTGTTTGGTATCCATAAATTTACAGCTTAATGTATTTTGTTCTGTTCACGAGGTGACTATTTTTAAATGAAATAAAAATAATAATAATATATACGTGCATGTTTATATCTCTACATATCTAGGGGTATAAAATATCCAGTTACAGGTTGTGTTCTATTTAGCCCTTGATTGAAACGTATTGCTCCTCAGTATCTTTTAGCTATGAAAATTATAATATGGAACAGAGATTAGAATGAAATTATCATGGCTCGAAGGCATTTACTCAGTGGTGGCAGCCACATAAACCTGGGCCCTGAGAATGATGATAATACATTAGGTTCTGCATGCCTGGTATTATTGCTGTACATTATGTATGTTTCATTTATACTATTTCGCATACACCAGCAATGCTGACAGATAGGTAATTACTCTCTGCGCCAATGAACACTTATCAGCACCGCTGCTGTTTATTGCTGGAATGAAGTGCGCTTGTCAGTCAAGGTCACTTGTTTGTGTGTCCTCTTTAATAGTTCTTTCACAGTTGTTGAACTTTGCATACAGTTCTTATGGCAGGGTTTCCAGAGGTTACTTTACTCCATAATGTGTTGGTTGTGTTATCAAAGTCACTTATATTTATCACTTTAATTGATAAACAACTGGGCTGCAGGAAGCAGAACTAAAGATGTGAAAAAGCATATTTTGCTAGTCAGCTGATCCCAGCAGGCGCCTGGTAATGAATGGTTTGGAAGTGGAGGTGTTCAGCATAGACATTCCTTTGTAAACTAGGATATATGCTGCTAAGTGGAGTTTTCTGTTTGAAAATAAAAGAGCAAGCTCATCCTTACTACCAAGATGGTGGGCACCAATATGGTTGTCAGACAATTTTTGCAATCTAGACAAAGATATTTTCTAAATCAGGATAGGGTGATTATTGTTTACATTCCAGTATCCTAAAGGCATCTCATCTGGTCTCAGAAGCAAGGCAGGGTCAGCAATGGTTAATACTTGTATGGGAGACCACCAACAAATACAAAATGTAGGATATACACTAAACGGTTATTGCAACATTATTCCACTGTAATTGCTATGGCTGCCTTCTTTAGAATCCTGGGATTTGCAGTTTAAGGAGGGGCATTTAGAATTCCCAGCCAGAGAGTTCTTAGGCCTCACTAAACTGCAAAGCCCAGAATTCCTCAGAATCCTATAACAGTGTACTATGATGGTGACCTATATTTCAGAGGAACTGTCAAAACCACATCTGAGTATTCTTTGCTTAAGAAGGCCCTATGAAATTCATGGGGTCTCCATAAGTTGAAGGCATGAAAACACCACGCACATGCACACATGCACATACATACACACATTTCCATAAGAGAAACTGACCTTTTCATATGACTTTAAAAATCCAGAAGCTTAACACAGTTCAAATTAATATTGTAGGAACCCATAACTATTGTATTAATGACAGGATAGTATTTCTCATGGATAATCATTTTTGTGCCAGATCAGTGGCTCTTCTCCTTTAAACATGTCAAGGATTCCCCCCTCCTGCTTCTTCTTCTTTTGACGTCAAAGCAATCACAAAGGCATTATGTCAAGCTTGTAATTTCATGGTTACAAAAGACAGTGAAATTCTTAAGCATTTTCCATTCCTCTTTCCTTTTCTCTCTCCTTCACCCAGCCTTCACAAACCGGAGCTTTATTAGAAAAGCTGGAACAACCTTTAGGATATAATTTATCCAGTCAAGATAGCTGTAGCTATTTCCTTAAGCCTGTAATCAGCCTGAGTTTGTATGTTGCAAGATTTATACTGTGGTCGGTGGTGACCAAGAGAAGAGGGGGAGCTTAAGAGAATTTATGAAGATCGAGGTGGTGGGGGTGATATTTGTGTATATCTATGGATGTATATCTTGGATATCCCCTCTCATATAGATTTTCTTCTTCTTTTACTGTGTTAGCATTTGTGTTTTCTTCAGGCATTGAGGTGAAATTGTACTACCCCTAAATTAACTGCTGCTTTTGTTTATAAGCACATAAGGCATGCTGAAGCAGTGTGTCTTTCTTGTTAAAAGCTATGGGGTTCTGGTTTTGAAAATGGCTGTAATTTGATTATTAACATTGACAAGGTGCACAGTGTCCATGAAAGTTTCAGTTAATTTAATTACAGCCATAGAAAAAGAATTTGACTTGGGCTGAAAGAAGCAGGACTTCATAACTTTCTGGTGCAATTAGAATTCTAGTCCTGGCTTGGAAGGCAGTGACCAAACTATACACTTTCAATGGGGCTTGAATGGATGGCCAATGCCAACTGCACAGAAATGAGTAGCACTTGTTCAACAAGAGCAGTGCATGGCAGCTTGCGCCCTCTGTGGATAGAGAACATTTGATGGAAGAGGAAAGACAGTAACATGCTGGGCTCTTCTGAATCTCTCTTACCCAAGTTTCCCTATTTTGAAATCTGTGCCTTGCCTCTTAGTTACTAGAACGTTACAAAGGAAGGGTTTTGATCTCATGTAGATAGCATAGCATTAATTACCCTGACACTAATTAAACTGCATCAAACAAATACCACCGTGTTCCTCAGGGGGACAACAGAAGGCAGTTTAAAATAATTACTGGAGCTTCATGCATGTGTGAAGTTTTCATTACTCTTAGGACACAAGCAAAAGAGACTTGATATCATTAAAATCCCCCTCCCTCCATTCCTTTAGAGTTTTTCAAAAAAAGGAAAAGGAAAAGGAAAGAAAGAAAAAATGACAAAAATTTCCTTGGAGCATATTGATGTCTAAATAGTAGCAGTTTCCGTTGCAAGCAGTAACTTTCTTTTAAGAGCCTCAAGTCTGGGAAGTGGGAACAGGTGTTCCTGTCCGCATTCTGGTATGATTATGTATTAGCTTGTGTTTGTCAGACCATTTCATTAACCACCCACCGCTCTCACATATACATATACTTTGTTCTTTCTGAACCATGAAATGAAATGCATATATCTTCACTAATGCTTGCTATCAATGTAAATGAGAAAAGGAGGCTTATTACCAATCCCGGCTGCTGTGAAGCACACACCTCTGTACAGTTACAGGTAATAAACATCTTTTCATAAGTAGGAAGCAAGATATATTAGGTCTGGTACAGTAAAACAGCGATCCTTCCAACTATACTTCAGTATTGATTGATAGCAGTATTTTTGCACATAACACATGCAACTGGGTATTCTAAAACATGTGTTTTAAAAAAACAAAAAACAAAAATATTAACCACAAATCTCACCATCCTTTCAATCCAATGAGACTTTTCTGTCCAACTGTTAATGGATCCATTTTTCAGGTGATAATTGCTGTATAAACATGCCATTGGCTCTGTGCAGATGTAACATTTCTCAGTCATGTTTTTGGGACCTGGCCATGGGCAGCAGTCTTAGGTGAGCTATTACATAATAATAATAATAATAATAATAATTTTATTTGTATACCGCCCTTCCAACGATCAGGGCGGTGAACAACATATAATAACATCAATACAATAAAACATAATACATACATTAAAATACACTGCTCACTACCATTAAAAATGATACAAAACCCCCCATTAGCCAGCTACCATTGCTGTCAAGGAGGGGAAGACTAACTAGGACTTTATTTGGGGAATGCTACCTGAAATAGGAAGGTTTTTAAGTCCTTCCTAAACTGGGCCAGGGAAGTGGCCGAGCGGAGCTCTATGGGCAGCGTATTCCAGAGGGCCGGGGCGACGATGGAATATGACCTCCTCGTTGTGGAGGCAAGTCTAGCCCCTGGAACCCTCAATAGTTGCTGCCCAGATGTTCTGAGGGTGCGAGGCGGATTGTATGGAGAGAGGCGGTCCTCTAGGTATCCTGGGCCCAAGCCATGTAGGGCTTTATAGGTTATTACCAACACCTTGTATTGTGCCCGGAAGCGAATGGGCAGCCAATGCAGATCTTTGAGTACAGGTGTAATATGACTGGTCCTGGAGGTGCCAGTGACCAGTCTGGCTGCCATATTCTGTACCATTTGCAGCTTCCGGGTGTGGTACAAGGGTTGCCCCATGTAGAGCGCATTGCAGAAATCCAATCGAGAGGTTACCAGAGCGTGTACCACCGTTTCAAGGTCTCTCTGGGCCAGGTATGGGCGCAGCTGGCGGATAAGCCGAAGCTGATAACAGGTGCTCCTGACCATCACATTCACCTGAGATGTAAGGTGAAGCGGCGAGTCAAGGAGCACCCCCAGACTGCGCACGGAGTCCTTCACAGGAAACGTGATCCCGTTCAGGACAGGTGGAACCACCGCCATTCCTGGACCAGGGGAACCTATCACAAGTACCTCCGTTTTCTCTGGATTCAGACTGAGTCGGTTTTCCCTCATCCAGCCCATTACTGACTCCAGACAGGCCACGAGAGGAGAGACGCCATCCTCGGTCACTGCATCAGTCAGAGACATAGAGAAAACTATTTGGGTGTTATCAGCGTACTGATAACCCCACGCCCCATGTCTCCGGATGATCTCTCCCAGCGGTTTCATGTAAATGTTGAAAAGCATGGGAGACAGAATGGCTCCTTGGGGGACCCCAGATGTAAGGGCCCTCCTATCGGAGCACACGTCTCCCAGCTGCACCATCTGGAACCTCCCGGAGAGGTAGGACCGGAACCACTGGAGCGCAGTGCCCCCAATTCCCACCTCAACCAGGCGCTCCAGAAGGATACCATGGTCTATGGTATCGAAAGCCACTGAGATGTCCAAGAGCACCAACAGGGACACGCTTCCCCTGTCGATGCCCAGACGGAGATCATCGACCAAGGCGACCATGGCCGTCTCAACCCCGTAACCCGCCCGAAAGCCAGTTTGAAATGAGTCTAGATAATCCGTTTCATCCAAGATCGATTGAAGCTGGATTGCAACCGCCCTCTCGATCACCTTCCCCAAAAATGGCAGTAGCGATACTGGCCGATAATTATTATGCATCAGGGGGTCGAGGAAGGGCTTTTTTAACAGCGGTTTTACAATGGCCAATTTCAAGCTGGATGGAAATTGCCCATCCCTCAAAGATGTATTTATAATCCGGTGTAACAACGAGGTTACAACCGGTCCCCCCTGAGCCGCTAGCCATGAGGGACAGGGATCGAGAGAGCAGGTTGCCTTCCGAACGCTTCCAAGGATCTTGTCCACATCATCGGTACTGACCAACTCAAACTGATCCAGTTTAATGGAGTCCACGGAGGCTCTGGATGCCTCTACCCTTGGTTCTGCCCTAATGCCGGCGTTAAGACCTTCGCTTATCCGAGAGGTTTTATCCGCGAAGAAGTTGTTAAATTGGTCACAGCAGGCCTTTGAAGGTTCAAGGATCTGGTTCAGAGTGGGAAGGAGCTGAGTTAGCTCCCTAACCACCCTGAACAACTCTGCTGGACGCGACTCCGCGGACGCGACACGAGCACCATAGAACGAGTTCTTAGCTGCTCGTATCGCCTCTCCGTAGTCCTCCAACTGGTGGTCTAGGAGAGCCTTGTCGGCTAAGCGTAGGTGTTTCCGCCAGCGATGCTCTAGCCATCGCAGGTCCCGCTTCCTTGCCCGGAGATCTTCTGTATACCAAGGCTTACGTTTGGAAGCGGGCCTGAGAGGGCGCTTGGGAGCGATACTGTGTATAGCCCTAGAGAGACCGGTATTCCAGATACCAGTCAGGGCCTCAACAGAATCGCCGTCACTTCCAACCATGTATCCCTCTAGGGCTTCCTGGAACCTTCTGGGTTCCATCAGCCTTCGAGGGTGGACCATCCTAATAGGTCCACCACCCCCGGGGGGGATCTGGGTAGAGGCCTTGATTTTTGCCTCCACGAGGAAATGATCCGTCCATGGCAGGGGGGAAATATTGGTTATTTCCGCTCACGGATTTTCCACATCGGTACAGAAAACCAAATCCAGTGCATTACCCGCATAATGCGTTGGACCCGTAATTAGCTGGGACAGGCCCATGACCGCCATGGTATCCATGAATTCCCGAGTCGCACCGGATGGAACATAGTTGGCCGCGAGGGGGATGTTGAAGTCACCCAGGACAAGTAGCCTGGGTGACTCCAGCATCAGCTCCGCAACCAACTGTGTCAGCTCGTTAAGGGAGTCCGCTAATGCACGGGGTGGCCGATACACCAGCAGAATCCCTAGACTGTCCCTAGCCTTTAGGGTCAGGTAAATGCACTCAATGAAGGAAGTCTGACTGATGTGGTTCCTGGTGAGAGACAAGGTGTTCTTATGTATCAAGGCCACACACACACCCCCGCCCACCTAACCTGGGCTGGTCCTTCACCGAGAACCCAGCAGGGAGGGCCTGTGCCCACACTGCATTCCCCTCAGGCCCAAGCCAGGTCTCGGTAATGCAAGCCAGGTCACACTTGCTGTCCTCCAGTAGATCATAAATTATGTGGGCCTTGTTGTTAATTGACCTGGCATTGCACAGGAGCAGCGACAGGGTTTGTGGCATGGTTGGAGTGACCCTCAGGTCCCTTTGGTTGGGAGGGGGACAGGAAGGAGAGATAGATATGATGCATCAATCTCGCCTTCCTCTGTAACGCACATGGGACTAAAGAGTTAGTTACAGAACCAAAGATCAATTCAGGGGGCAGGAGCAAGTCAGAGAGCAAAGCTAAAGGACAGTCAAGTGTGTAAGAACATGCCAGACCTTTGGAAAGACTTCAGTGTCCGGACAAGGTTGTATTGGAATAGAAAATCCTTCAGATTGGGAGGATTCACAGTTTTAAGTGGATGGTATCACTCTTGATCTTGAAGATATTTTACAGAGAAGCTACTGTCTACTTCAGGTGGGATCAAACTGGTTTATTTCTGCAGTGTGTGGCTCCAGCCCAAGATGAGAAGGAGAATAAGGGGGATAATGATAATTTCCAGAGATGGAGAAGAGACAACTAAGAAGTGATATGATAGCCCTGTTTAAATATTTGAAGAGATGTCACATTGAGGATGGAGCAAGCTTGTTTAGGACCTGGAACAATGGATGCAAGCTACAGGAAAAGAGATTCCATTTCAACATTAGGAGGAACTTCTTGACAATAAGGGCTGTTTGACAGTGGAAGACATTCCTTTGGAGGTCTTTAAACAGAGGCTGGATGCTCATCTGTTGGGGTGCTTTGGTTTGTGTTCCTGCATGGCAAGGGGTTGGACTAGTTGGCCCTTGTGGTCTATTCCAACTCTATGATTCTATATAAACAGATGTACACAAATCCTGCAGCTCCTGGCACAATCTTTAAACTCCTCAGTATTGTGTGGCCCTTTTCATTTCCCCCACTCTCATGCTCTTTGGCTAAATTCCTCCTCCCTTTGACATAAGTCTACATGTTTTGGCTAGTCTTGGTGACCAAACCAAAAACTGTATCTGCCAATCCTCTTCATTCATGGGTAATCCACCATCATACCTTGGTGATCTTTCTTAAAGAAAAGGCAAGGAGAAGTGTGTCAGATTGAACTATGCTGGTCAGAGATCCTGTCACAGTATCTCTGACAGTATCATCCTGTAATCCCTCTCTCACCAGTCTCCTCTGGTTGGGGCACCCAATTGGGTGATAATGTCCAGAGATTCTTCAAGTCCTGTCCAGCAGTAGTGTGCAGGGTTCCTTGCTGTGGAGTAGGAGAATCTGATAAGGAGTGGGGAGGCATTTGTTTAGTCATTTGGCATGTTTGATGGAGGACAATGCCATACTATCCATGATGACTAGATTTGTTGAAGTCTGACCTGTCTTTTCAGCACTGTGTGTTTAAAGCCCCTATGCTGTCCACAGTGCTTCCATAACCCAGAATTGAAACCATGATTAGAAGCAGATTTCAAACTGTGGTAAATTCTCGAATTTGAAACATTTCATTACTCATATTTAGTCTTTAGATAGTTTTTAATTTGGAGCCCACATAGTCATAAAGCAATGAAATGGAGAAGTGAAGTACACAAAAAGTTGGTTAACAAAGGGGAGAGGTAATCTGTTTTGAATTCTATTGATAATTATTCTCTTGATTCCATAGTTTACTTTCAGTATTAAAACTTTTTGCCCATAAATTAATCTACACCAGTAGACCAAATTTGGATCCAGCCCAATGCAACCAAGTACAGATGTCTCATATAAAGTTTTTATTGGAACTAGGATTGGAAGTAGAATTCAATCCCAAATATTCTTTGGATATTTTTTTTTAAAAGCATACAGTTTATATACCCTGGGGGAATCATCCTGTCTCACTGTGTACTCCCTTTCTAAAACTTGCTCCTGGGACAGCCCCAAAGGGAATACCTGCTATCTCTGATCACTGATCAAGAACAGGTGACATCTTTATTGGCCAACCAAAATGCACTATATACTTGTTGCAAGCATTTGAAGGTCCACTGGCTTCTTCATCAGACAAGATGTTACAAACCAAACAGGAGAAGAAATAGAAATGTTAGTAAGATGCCTGCATTCTGTTGTTTCTGTCCTTAGTTAAGATGGTATGCGGAGGGCATCTTTTGCAGGCTGGCTCCTCCTCCTTCTGGCCATGTGGGAGATTTTCAAAGTCCAGGAAATTTACACTCCAGTTACATCTCAACAAGGACTCCTCTCATGCAATCCAGTCTGCCTCCATTCTTGTAAGGCCACAGGCCTCTTTATAGGCAGAGGACAATTGATTTCTCAAGAAGCCTCCATGTTTTTTGCATTAGGAAAATCAAGGACAGCAGTGACTAATCTCCTGGCTTTACTCCTCATCCTCCTTCCCCAGCTCCTCCACTACAGATTACATGTACAAATACAATTGGATTTTATGGATTTGGATCAGAAATCCGGTATATGGAATTCTATCTTCGTGCCAAGTCTTTTCAGAACCATGTAGTTGGCCTAGTTCTTTCTTCTCAAAGCTAAAACTCTTGAGACCTTTCAGATTCAGTGCAGATATGGTTGGAGGTAAAGGCACTGAGATCCTTCACTAAATATGGCACTAAGGTTGCCATATTGAGAACTCCTCTTTATGTTTGTATGGAAGAAAGAATTTCAGGTCTGATCTCATGAACCACTTTTTCAGAACTTACTTGGTTTTACTTGGCTTTCCTGTTCAGCCCTTGTACCATTAGAGCTAAAGGTTCTCATTTACTTGCTGATATGGGGAGTGTGTGTGGCTCTCCAGATGTTGTGGGACTGCAGTTCCCAGCATCCCCTACTATTGGCTATAGTGAGATGGGAATGATTGGGAATCGTTGGGAACTAATAATATCAGAGGGCTACACACTTACCACCTCTGAGAGACAGTTAAATTAATTTTGACAGAAAGTAGAGAGAACTTTCCCTCTCTTGGTCTCTTTAGGTCCCCACCTTCTAGGTCTACTTGATGGTGTCATCTACTTGGGGAATCTTCTCTACAGATTGATTTGCCTGGCGCACAGTATTAATTCTGTTCACCATCAGGCTGAATCTTTGTTATTCATAAGGGCTGGCATTCTGCTTGGTACTTACATCTTCATAAATGGACTTAGGTATATACAAAATATACTGACATGACAATGCAACATGGGAGCACTCTTCCCAGTGCCTGGGTGCACATCTTCAAAGTTAATTAGCAGGTTTCATTGTATTTCTGCCCCAGATTTTTTAAGTTTGTCAAGACTGGTAATTGGTAATTTCATCTGTCCCATTATTAAGTGATGCTGCAACTTCCCCCCTTTTTAACTTCTTTGTTGGTTTTAGTTGTTATATTTTCATTTCACCCTTCTTTTTGACGCATGCCCCGAACCTGACCAGAAGCCACCCCAGGCACACCTCATCCAGGAAGAACTGGCCCAAAAAGAGTGGTGAAATACTGCTCCCTTTTGACACCTGGTTCAAGACCGCAGCAGCAGCCCCAATCAAGGTTAGGCAAATGTGACTGCTGTGGTCCTGGGGTGAATGGTGGTGGCGTGGTCCCAGCATGGACCTTTTGTGCTAGCTGCTTCACCTTTATGTTACGTTTTATATATGAACAGATATACATTTTAAAGAAAAGCTGACTGAAATGCCCCCCCCACAAGCATACCTTTTTCTGTCCATTCTCTGCAGCTGAAGGAACTTGTGTCAGCCTGTTACCTAGATGAGAAATCTTCAAGAAGCACAGTTAAATAAATAAATAAGAAAGAAAGAAAGAAAGAAAGAAAGAAAGATGTAATTTGTACAAAAACTGACTGTAATGTTTTTGCTGAGTTAGTTTCCTTAAATAGAGCATTCTATTAATCTTGGGAAATTTTCTCATGAGTAAACTAGTAGAAGGGATTCTGAGAATTCAACAAACATGCAGGCTAGAGTATTTCTATTTCTTTACAGCCAGATGGCTTATCCTATTTTAATCTGATAGATACTTCATACATTCCTTGGGATGTCACTGATTTTAATTGCCAGACAGTGTATAACTGTTGTTATACGTTTATAACTGTTATTCCTAGATTATTTTTCAAGAGTAATTTTGGCACATATGGGATATCATGCTATAATGTGAAGCTATTTTTTTCCTTACACTTAGCTCATACTTGAAAAAGTGTTTTTTATAATATTTTTAAAAACTGTCTGAAATGAACAGTTCATTTTCTCCCCCTTCTTCCTTTGACATGATGTTGACAGAAGTCGCTTTGATGTAGTTTAGAGTCATGAATTTTCTATCTGTTCTGTTTTTCCTGGGGCTTCATCTATTCAGACATCCTGATCTGTCATTTTGCAACACTTTGTGAAATGTTTGACAGAGAGTAGTTTTGACAAGTGCTGGACATCAGCAGCAATTCAGAATAAGCAGTGTATATTTCTCCAGGTAAAGTGACAAAATGTCCAAAAGCGTAAGAAGAACTGTACAGTCCTCAATCACATTTAATGTTACAAAGCAAAACCTTTCCATTTTATATTTGTTCTAGCAATTCATAGCCATTTATTCTGGAGAAGATGTTGGAATTTGGGATTACAAGCATCTTTTTGTCTTCTTTTAATATAAATCTTAATTTCTAATGGAGAAAATACTGAAAAGCTTTTTGAAATAACATAAAGGACCTACCAGTAAATACATGTGAAATAATAAATGCTGTTATGAACAGTAATAATTTCTGTTATTTTCTAGACTTCATCAGTATTTGTTCAAAGTTCTGTTCTACTTTTGCCTAAAATTCAATGCATCCAAATTATAATAAAAGGAAAGAATCATATTTAGAAATGGTATTCTATCAGTAAACCACCTTTCATTAATTGTTGTGTTGCATCCTTAGATTATGACCATTGCCGTATGTGCATGTTCAATACTGAAAATGTAAAACATTTTTGTATAATTAATTTGCATCTGTATTCACTCAAGAAACAGCTGTTGAAAGTTGAGGGGGGATATAAAATGGCAGAGCCTCGAGATGTTTGTGTTCATTCAGCTAACTCCTTTTGATGTGATACCTACTGGCAGAGTACTGTGGTGAATTCAACTTCTTTGACAGCCATCAGCCCTGTTGACCAGTAGTTTCAGGTTTTATATTTAGGGGAGAAAAGAAGGGGAAAAATTTCCATAATTTAGATATATATATTTTACCAGCTGTATCAAAAAGCCCTGCCACCAGCTATCTAAATCAACACCATGTCAACATGTTCTGTAGTCCGAAGGTCACTCAAACATCTGGCCCTGCAATCTTGTTCTTTAAGGTTTGTCACTGGGCAGCATCTGTTTATAGATTCTCTCTCAATGTCTCTTTGATCACTTTGACAGCAAAAAGAAGCTTCTATCACACTTGATGTGTTAAGAAAAAAAATATTGGGAGCATCGGCCATTTTAAAAAGACAGCCATGATTTCGGATAACGGTATATCTGAATATTATAGTATTATCTCCCACCAAGATCCAGTGCTGCAAATTATTTTTAAGTATTATCAAGTTTGTAATGTTAATGTATCTGGAAGGGACTTCTGATTTTAACAAAAGCATGAATGGGCTTTCTGCCAAGACGTTTCTGATGCATTGTTTTGAACAGTCAGAATGCAAAATATACCTAAATGAAGAAGGCCTTGCCCAGTTAATGGGTGGGTCCCATTCAAAAATGTGACAAGTGAGAGTCCATCTATACATTACAGGCTGACCTGTGTAAGATGTATTTTTATAATAAAATTAGATTTGAAACTTTCAATTATATTTGAAACATGTCATGGGGGCTTGACCCTTTGGTGCCACCCTTTTCTGCCTCCTTATCCTTGCGATTTCAAGTGGCTGTTTATCCTTTCAAAATTTAAGTGGATTGCTATAGTTTGCAGTAAGAGTATTATATCATCCTTTATACATCTGTTTCTCTTGAATGCATCTGGGGAACAAGCTGAGCCCAGCATCCTAACAGCCTAGAAGCTGTTATCATCCTGGAACAATACTGTTGCATTCCATATGCCCACTCCCATTCCATTTGCCTACTGCCAGGTCTCCACTGTTCAAGCAAGTCAGGCCTCCTGAAATCTTTGGGGATATGTTTTCAATATTGTTTGGTATTAGAATTTGGAAAAATAAGTAGCAATCATATACTGAGTCAAACCATTTGTCCATCTAGTCCAGTTTTGTCAACTCTGACTTGCAGCAGCTCTTCTGGCTTTCAGGCCTTTCTGGAGATGATGGGGGTTGAACCTGAAATAGTCTGCTTACAAAACAGGTGCTCTGATAATGGGATACAGATTCTTCCTACAGAAAGGACTTGATGTAGTATGCTTGATATTTTCCTTGTTTAATATGCTGTGCAAAACTGCAACCTCGCTCATTTCTTTATCCTGATGCAAGTCAGCAGCTCGATTAAACTCTGTTCTATAGTTCATAAAACTAAATGTAGTGTGTATTAACAAACAAGTGTGATATTGAGTAGGCGCTAGAACAACCAGGCCACCTGTTTTCAAATTTAGTTTTATCCAGGCACAAACACTTTTAAATCTCATACCGAAACTCTGGCCACACATCATTAGCATCTCAACATTCTCTGGTGTCCATACTAAACTGAAAACTTCAGCTACACTGCTCTGGAGCAGTATAACCATTGGCCAGTTTGATGGTTAATGGACACCATTCTGACATTTCTGTATATCAACAACATGATTGGACTACTCCTGTTACATCATTTGGCATAAGCCGGATGTGGTCCTTAATCATACAATAGCCATACAGGTGATCCAGATGATATTGAATTATTCACATTGTTATATATTTGAATGAAGCATGCTGCCCATAAAACAGATGTTCTTCATGCTTGTTGTTGATCAGGAAAACTGAGATGCTTCCATCACCTGCCTCAGGTTCAAGATTAATTTTGCGTGTCTTAACATGTCCATGGAACAATTAAATAAAACTGCAGTATGTGTCTTTTAGCTGCTTGCACATTTTGTCCTTCGTGGTGTATGAGATGGGGGTGCTTTTCATCTGTTCTCTCCTATTCTTGAACTCTTACTTCATAGGGAACTACCGTGGACAGTGGGTAATTGTGGAGGTCATTTTATAATTAGCCAAAGAGGCATCTATTCTAGGGTAGGTTCATTGGAAGGGAATTTTCACTTCTCTTGCTTCCCCAAAAGCCACCTTTGTGAGTAAGAAAGGAGAACCAGCTATGCAATTAGGCACAGTGTGGTTGCTACCTCAGACATCAGAAGCTGTGTGATAAGGCTATGTTGGAGACATGTGCCATCATTTTGTCATGTCACTTAATCTAGACAGCCCTCAGGAGTGGTGGAGGATATAAAAGTTGCTAACCTGGTCATCTTCTCTTCTCTTTTTTTAAAATTTGGGATGAGCATTTATTTATTTTTGAATAGTCACAACATGCAGACAAAATGTGGGGGGAGGGGGAAGAGAGAGAGAGAACGAAAGATGGCAAAAGTTGGAAATTTTCAGCATCTCCCCAAACACCACCACCAGAGCAGCCTCACACAATCATTCATACAGAGAAGCTATTTATGTGAATGCATAACACACACACACACACACGTGCGCGTATGTATAAGATGTTGATAAAATTTCTACAGATTTCATCTTCTGAGAAAGTACAAGAAAAAGCTGTACAAGGCAAAACACTGCAAAATCTAATCTTCTTCCAAACAGTCTTGTTCAAAGGTGTAGGCCATAAAGCAAGTGTTGGGTCACTTAGGGACAAGAGGTTGCCCTGGTCTCACGATCTCAAAGCCCAAGAAGTTGAAAATACGGAGCAACAGGGCTCTGTCATCTCCGTTCTTGTGGAAACAAATAAACACGTGGTCTGCTTGAAACTGTTCTTCAGCAAATTTGAGACTGCAAAACTATCTTTGCTCCCTTCCAGCAGAACGCTTTGGGAATTTCAATGTACAAGTTGTTATTCAACACTGTTCTACAACTGATGTGTTTGGCATCCGTCAGCCAGAAGTCGACATGGAGGATTCTTGTCCTGTTGTTCGATGGTATTTCTTCTGTTCCATTCAGCCGTTTAGCAGAATAAAATAAATTAGATGAAAGATTGTGATCCCTCTGACTATTCCCTTGCTCACCTGGGTTCTTCAGGGGCAGGTGAGGGGCCTTGGGAACACCACCGAGGCCCTGGGCCCAGATTACTACAGCAATTGAAGGCCACCCTGGAACTCCTCAAAGCAGCATTGGCAGCCAGGGTGGGCATGTCAGAGGTGGTGTGGGTCCTTTTATTTCCTTCCTTCTCATGGGCAAAGCAGTGACTGTTAAGGATCCACTGCAGGGAGGATTTCACCATCTGGGCTCCCCCCTGGTCATTGAACCTCTGGTTGGGTCTTCTCCCCTTCCAGGGCACCTCTGATCCTTCTTCTCACCTCAGCTTCACAAAATGGCAGCAACCTGGCCATTTTTATATATAGTATGATAACAAGAGTCTCATCTTTTTCTCAGCAGCAAAATGAGTTGGGCCAGTACTATTGGGAGACCCTTCTGAACAATGTATGAAGTAGTGCAGTGTCTACAGAATAAGAGGAAAATTCTGTAACATTTGTCTTCAATCATAAGATAAGGAAGTTCACAGAAGTTCCCCAAGTCCTTTTCAGCAGTCCCGTCATCCCATTCCATGTTGCTAGTAGATGGGGTGGGTCCCGGTTATGTGCTGGTTGACCTATAAAGCCCCATTTGGTTTAGGTTCAGGCTATTGGGTAGACCATCTCTCCTTGTATGAGCTAGCCTGGCTCTGAGATCAACAGGAGAGGCCCTTTTCTCAATCCCACCACCATCGCAAGGATGATTAGATGTTTTCTTGGTGGCTGCCCCTAGACTTTGAAACTCCCTTCTCAGGGAGGCCACAATGGCCTTGTTGTCTTTTCATCAGCAGAAAAAAAAACCTTTCTATTTTGACAGGCTTTTAAAACAGAAAGTTTTTAAAGAACATGCTAAGGGATGATGTATTATTTGGACTGTTGTTAAGATCTTTTATCTTTTTAAATGGCATTTTATTGTTTATTGTGATTTGTTTTAATACTGTAATAGTTTAATTCTATTTTAATGTTCACTTTTTGTATTTTTTATTTATATTGCTCTTTTAAATTGTGAACCGTGGAAATGCAATGATGATGATGATGATGATGATGATGATGGCCTTTTATGGGTTGCAGGTAGTTGCAGGGGACAATGAAGGGAGAAGAGACTTTCCTTCTCTCTCCACATATATATATATATATATATATATATATATTTCTGCTGCTGGACTTCCTATGCCAACTATGAATTTAAAATAAATATCAGATCCAAGTGAATTTCTCAATTTTTTGTGTCTTTGACTGCCAGCTCAAGAGATCTTGCTGCTGGAGAGAAAGAACAACTGGCCATCCTTTCCATTCTGTGTTCAGAAGCTAAATTAACTGGCAGTTGAACCTTCCGCCAACACTTGGAAACAAGATACCAAAAACTGGGACTTTGGGCTAGTTTAAGGGGTGTTGGACAGGCTGTATAACACACACAACTTTGTCTTTCAAGAGAGTGGGTACCCAAAAGAAACACTAAAGCTCTTCAGCACAACCAGCAGCTGCCTCCTGAAGCAACTGCTTGAATCTGTATAATTGTAGGGCCCCTTCTCATGCCTATGTGTAAAATAAAACTGACTGTTTCCTGATAATGGAAGACACAGACTAATTTTTAATTACACTTCTTTCATGCTTCAAAAGCACCCTTTGAAAACAACAACAAGGAAGACTTCTGTATTGCATTTCTTCAGAGTACTTTCTGGGCCATAAAGCCTCTGGGTTCATTGTACATATTACAGTCCAAGTTTCAATAATGTTAGAAGCCCCAAGGAACCTTATGCATGTCATGTTAAAGCTGTTTAAATATTATGATAGAGTGAGTGAATGTATGGAAACTGTTCTGACATGTTCACATTAGCTTTTGCTGTACATCTAGGTACTAGAACATCCACCCCACCCCACCCAATTTTTAACAGAGAAATGGTCCATGTTGCTAGATTTTAAAGTCTGCATTTTTTGACGAGGGGAATGAATGCACAGTCTTGTTTCTGGATTCCAGATCAAACCGGGACGTTGTTTTACATCAGTTCCTTTTAATGTGTATTTGACAGTGACCCTTTGTAAAATGAAAAAGATATTTTTCATGGAACTACAACATTGTTAGCTCTTTTTCAAACCCTTTAGGCTTTTGTTTCCACCTCCTGAGAAATATTCAGTGGAACTGCTAGTTCCCTACAGGGGTGACATCTTCATGGCAGTCTTTTTCTATTATTCTTGCTACTGCAAAAGTTATGTTAAGAGCAGATGTCAGTCATCACATGCTACCAGTGGATTTGCTAGATTTAGGACAGGAGGGTAGAGGATGAAGGTTAAGAACAGGCCACAGTAGAGATTATCATAAGCAATAAACTTGTGTGGAAGTGCGCATGCATGCACATTTGTGCACGTATTGTAGACAGATCTGGATTAATGTTTATCCCAAACAAGAGATTATTATATGTCTGTTCCTGGTTGTAAACAGACATTATTAGACAGATGTTCATGAAAGGCAACTACAGGTGTTATACATTTATGATCTATTATATTCTGTTGGAAGAATTTACCTGTTCATATCCTGCACTAAGACTACTTTGCAGGTAAATTAAAGACAGTGTTGCTGCTGCTACTTCATAAAGCTAAGTAAGAATAGTAGCAGACCAAATTTTAATATACTTTATTTTGGATAATGATACTAAAATACGCTTGAAATGTTAAACTTACTTGTAGTAAAACGGAGGTGAGAGTTTTGTGGCATTTCAGTTGGACTTCAACTTTCTGCTGTTCTCACCATTGGCTAGCACTGCTATGGTATGCAGTACAACACCATCTGAAGGGTAACATAGTTCTCCTCCTTGTATTAAAAGAACAATACAGCACTATTGATAACAGTGCTTTGAGCTACAGGTTCTGTCTCATAATCACTGCCACTGTTATGGTGGAGGTGGAAGTGCAGAGAATATCCAAGCTGGCATCAGCTGTAAAAGCAGCAATAACTGAAAAATTTAAAATGCTTTCCTCTAATCATCTGTATCTTACAGTTGTGTTCTTTTTAACATCTGATTATTCCTTGCATCACATGTTCTGAAATAAATGGAGAGAGCAGATGACCTTCCCACGTATACATAATCTGCACTAGGTAACAGAGCTGAGAACTCTTCATTTTAAATTTTCTTCAGTGGCCCAGAATGACACTACATGGAAGTATACTGTATATCACAGTCACTAGAGTGAACATGATACCATTCTTGAGTGAGTGGTGACAAATAGCAAGGCTTCCTCCCAACACTGAGGTTGCAGGAGTTGGAGGGAAACACACTAGTAGCTATTGAGGTGATTTGTGTCCCATCCTCATTCCCAAGGTTGAGAGGACAGTTCAGGGTGGTTTGGCCAGAGCTTGGAATAATTATGATTTTGGAGTACAACTCCCAGAATCCCCCAACCCATCTGAGCAGAAATGCTGGGACTTTTAGTCCAAAAAAGCAACCAGCTCTGACATAGACAGCTCTGTGGCCAGAGCTCATCAAGTACTTTGAACACAAAGACCCAAACCACAAACTCTTACTTTGTGTTTAACTGAAGTGTGTTAACTAAAATATGTTCAATTTTTGTTTGTTTTTTAAGGACTTTATATTCCCTAATATTTGTTTAGGAGGTAATTTTACATTTCACCAGATTTTTCTCAGTCTTCACCTTAAAATGGTATTACGATTTTTGATATATGTGTAATACATTGGTCTAAGATAATTCACATGTTTGAGAGGCCGTGTCTACTGGTTGTTATGTAACTCTGTTACAAAATCAGTCCTCAGATTTGCAAAAGAATATGTATGTCAGGTTGCATGAAAACTGAAAACAGCAATCTTGAATTATGCTATTATGCTATTTAAACAGCTAGTTCTGTACACCTTCATAACTAAGCAAATTGAGTAATGTTTCTAGACAGCTTGGGTGAAACAGTTTCCCTGGCACCACCTTGGACACTGAGCAGTGTATGTATCTTGATCATACATCAAAACAGTGTGAGGTCCCAGCAGTGGTGGCTGGTGCCCAGCAGGAGTGATAGGCCAACATTTCAAATATAAATTTGGAGTTACCATTAAGCAGAGCCAACTCATCCTGTCCCCCACCCCTGCTTCCTTGTCATAGTACTGCAGTAGATGCCCTCAGTATTTAACATCTCACCCAGTGGAGACTGGTGGCTCTGATGTCAATGTAGCAGTGAAATCACTCTGGGTTTTAGCTTAAATTTAAAGGAACTATCCAAAGTACTGAACTCAGAGGCTGTACAGACCGGCTATTAAGGCTGGCCTGGGGGTGTAGTCAGGGTGTGGCATTCATATGACAAATGCCCCAATTCTGCCCCCAAGCCAGCATGACACCACATACCACATCACATGGTGTGCAGTATCACAGTGTTCCTCTGACACTGTCTAAATGACACAGCACCAAAGGAGTGCCCAAAAGCTGCAGCACTGGCGGCTGTGGCGCTCTTTCCACAGCACAGAAAAGAGCCATTTTTTGCATTGTGAAAAGGCATGATCAGGGCCACAGCATATGGTTGCTGCAGCCCTGATCTGGTGCTAAAGGGGCAGCTGCAGGCCACCTCTTAGCGGCAGTCTGTACAGCCCCTCAGTCCCCCTAATAGATACAGCATATTAGACAGCAACTTTCAAGTCCACTCCATGGGCATTAGAACTACTAGCCACCAGTGGTCTCACTGAATGAAAAAAATAACTCTTATATTGATTACCATATGTTCAGTTTATTTTTCTTATGGCCATAGACCAGCACATATTACCACATGGTAATTACCACATGGGACTTTCTTTGGGGGGGGGGGGACTCTGCTGTCCCCAGACGGTTTGTACGTAAGTGGACAAGTGGAAGTATACTAGCTATGGGCAGACGTAGCATAAAGGTAGGACACCACCCAACTGGCCCTAATGGGCAGACTCTAGTTTTACGGAGGAAATTCATGCAGCCATTTACTGAATTAGATCTAGACTGAGTCTCATTTACAGTAGCTCAAGCCTGAACGTTAAAGATTTATCCAAGGTGATGTTCCTTATCCTCCAAAAGTTTGAATTAAAACCCTAAAGTGGATGGAGATAATTGACTCTGCTCTACATACGATGGAGTCTGGATCCAACCCTGTGCATACTGTTTAGCCCAAACCCCGTGTTAAGTAATGACTTCTAGACCTGAACTGGGAACTAGCAATTGAGAATTATTAGTCAATAAGTAAATCAGCAAGATAGAATATACACTTCAGTGACCACTGAGTACCATTTTAAATCTGTGATTGTACTTACTACAAGTTGCTTCTGCCCATCCTCCCACTTAGAAGGAGAGTCATTACTTTCAGAGCATTCACTAAAACAGAGTTGTGCAAATCATGCCAGCTCTGCTCCCAAATTCTGTTATAAGTTTTGTGTTAAACTTTATGGGAATATAAAATAATAGGCAATATCACTTGTGTTTTATATTTTAATGATTTCTGCCATGACAAATTTCATTCACAAATGTACTCAGAGGGTAAAGTATGCACATATTGTTGATAGACATGGCAGAGAATCACAAATAATTAAAATTACTGCCATCCTCCTAAGCAAAGACTGATTTCTCTTATCAGTCTCCTATGGGCCATATAGTACAAGGGTTGTGTTTTCCTCTGACATAGACATAGCCTTAATGTTGGTTAACTCCTTCAATAGCCTTCGTAAGACAGTGATTACAGGTAAGATTGCAACCACTGTAAAACAAAAGAGAAAGACAGTGTGCTTGTGGAATTCTGTGGTCTGCAGAAGTACAATTGTTTGTTTCTGTGTCTGTCTGCTTGTCTGTCTATCTCGGGGGGGGGGGGGGGGGGGGGAACGCTGCCCCTCCCCCCCAAAAGGCTGAGTAAACTCAGTGCAGAGGGGTCAGAACACCTACAAGAGAGGGAATGGAATGGAGTATCCCAAAACAGGTAGAACTGACTTTATTGGGTGCCATAATGAAAAGGAGCAGTCCACATAGCAACATTTTGTTGCAGCTCCCATTTATATTATAGCTTCTTGTGGCTGAGCTAAACAAGTCTGAAGTAAACGATGACCCTTGCGTCTTTGCAATGGCAAGATGTCTCCCTGATGTGATCCTGCAGACTTGGAGTATTAAGTTAATTTCCTCCTGGATTCTGAGCTGTGGTCTTTTCTACCCTGGGGAGAGCATGTGAAGAATACAGCTTTTGACCGAAGGACAGAGCAGATAGGTTGAAATTAGATGCATTCAATTAGAATATGACAAACTGCCTATCTAAATGTATCTGTCACAGTGTTACTTAAACAATATATTGTCCTGTTCCCACATTGAAGAAAGCTCTCTCTCTCTCTCTCTCTCTCACACACACACACACACACACACTCACTCACACACACACACACACACACACACACGAAAAACAGCTATACCATCCACATAGGTTAGTTGCTTTGAGAAGTTAATTGTAGACTGCTGTGATGCTATGGGTATATTTCCATCTAAGCTCTATTTCTCTCCATTTTGTCACTTCATGGAGAATCTGTATCCAGGATGGATTTTGAGCCATTTCAGCTGACACACACTGCTAGATATTTCTTGCGTATAAGCTTGTTAAAAGCTAGTCATCAAAGACTACATAACTAGCAGACTACAAAGCCAAATTTCAGTTTTATAGCACAGCCACCAGAAAGGAGAACTATTCACATTCTTCACTGTAAATTTATTGGTAGTCTTTGAAATAGCCATAGTTTCAGAAACTCACTTGTAATGTGATAAAGATAGCTACCCAGATAACAACTGCTGGAAAGAAGAATATGGCTCCTATTGAAAATGCTTTTCTTGCAGCTATGTTCATAATCTCATATAATGGCTGTCCATCCCTCACCAGAATAAAAGGGGCCAATGTGGCATAGTGACAATGTGGAACTCTGGAGACTAGGGATCAAATCCCCACTTGTCCATGGAAACCTACTGGATGACCTTGAGCAATCAGTCTTGGAAAACCACGTGATAGGTTCACTTTAGGGTCACCATAAATCAGAAACAACTTAAAGGCAAACAACAATAACAGAATGAGGACACAAACAAATATCTGAATGAAAGAGTTTCACCTTATTTGAGTACCATCCAGTATCTGAAATGGGAATAAATCTAAGATAAGTATAGACAATCTCATTCTAGCCCAGGGATCCAACCTGGAGTTCATTGGCTGCCTACCATGAAGTTGGATCAAAGGGATCCCTCACCACTCCACAATGATTAACATCCAATGATCTTATAGACCACAAGGGGTGCTTCTTTTATCAGCTTCTCAAGCTTGTCAGTGATGACAAATACTAACAATCTTTCACCTCCCCAGTGCCTAAGGCCCAGTATCTTGCTGGACACTCACATTAGCCATATTACTGTCATCCCAGTAATGTACCAAAATGTGAAATAAGCAATGGAGATGTTTCCAAACATCTAGTTAGGGCACACCAAACCAAATTATACTTAGCCCCTGGAATGGGTGACAAGGTAATCGTGCACTATTGTATAGGATGAATGGCCAATTTCACCATGTTTAGTAGCTGTTTGGTACTATAAGCAAATTTATTTAAGGCTATTAATATATTTGATTTTTGCTTGGGATCTGATTCCTGAATATAAATTACAAGATGTTGGGCTCAGTATTACATCTAGTTAAGCAACATAAATCTCATGAAAGTCAATGGATTTAAAGTTGGCTAAGTGTAGAAAATTTCTGGAGAAGTGAATACATGAAGGCTGACCACGTGTACCAGTTGTTGGAAATTACAAAGTATAAAATACACAGAAGCATAGAATAGGAAATGGGGATGGATGGGCCAGCAAGTTTCTGTTGTTAATTTTTGTTAATTTCTGCATCTATTGTGTTTTCAGACTCCAAAAATTGCATATACTGTACTAATTCTTATTTAAGTACTCAATTTGCACATGTTTACTGACAAATATATTTGATCTGTATATGTACTTTTTCTAAATGGCTTTTATCCCTCAACATGTGTATTTAATGCATTTTTGTGTGTGTTCTTGAGCCAAGAATAGCAGCTGGAGGTTACGCTTGTCTCTTTCACTGTCTCTTTCTAGCCTTGCTGCTAGCCTTTGCTGCGTCTTCCTTTGCCTCCTCGCTCCCCTCTTATCTCTTTCTCTGTCTGCCTGTCCATCCTCTCTCCCTCTTTTCCCCATGGCCCTCCCATGTGGATGGAAAGGGCCCACATTCTCTTTCTCCCTCTCTCTCTAGTTCACTTTCATCCCTTTTGCCACTCAGAAATAATGCTAAAATGCTAAATGCTAAAACCTGCCCTTGCAGCAACAAGTCATTCAGCCAGTCCTGTGGTATACCCTCTGTGAGAGGTACTTTTGAGTACCCTGGCTACCTGATTAAAATCCCATGCCAGTGATTGAAACCTTTATATGCAGACAGGCCTCCTTATCTGCCATCAGCGATAGAGGTAACTATCTCCATAATCTGCAAAGCTCCACCTCTCCCAGTAGGGAATGGGGCTTTGTGTTCACATGTTGCTTTTCACTTAAAACAGTGACAGGGAACCTATGGCATGCAGGCCAGAGATGGCACATGAAGCCATTTTCCCTGGCACACGGAGGATGGGGCAGTGGAGAAAGAGGGGTGCGCCTGTTCCTCCTCCTTCCTGGCCATCCCAGGCCTTCAGCTGCCTCTCCGGGATGACGCAGGAGAAGGAGAAAGAAGAGGGGCATGTCTGTTCCTCTTCCCCCCCCCCTCCACATCCCTGGGGTCTTCAACTGTTCCTGGAGAGGCAGATGAAGGCCCTGGAGGCAAGGGGGAAGAAGTCCAACCCCAGAAGTTTTGCCCCCGAAAGGTGGAAGTCCCACCCTCAGCGCTGGGTAATACACAGTGCTGGAAGGCCTTATAGTTAGGGCACTCAGCCCCCAAAAAGTTTGCCATCACTGAATTAGAACATAACGTCAATCTTCCATAATAAAATGTCTCCAAACTTCTGTTAAACATTTATACAGTGGGCTCTTGGTATCTGCTGTGTTTTGGTTTCAGAGCCCCCTGTGGATACCAAAATCTATGGATGTACAAGTCCCATTATAAACAATGTTGTAGTAAAAAGGTGTCCCTTATATAAAATAGCAACATCAAGGTTTGTTTTTTGGAATTTGTATATTTTTTATAATATTTGCAAACTATGGATGGTTGAATCAGTGGAGAAAGAATCTATGGATACAGAGGGCCAGCTGTATTACTCTTCAATCTTCATCTGTCATATTACCACCTTGGATGCTTTTAAGAAAGCCATTAAGACGGATCTCTTCTGGCAGGCCTTTCCAGCAAAGCCAACATGAGCTATATATCCATCCTTCTCCATATCCCCAACTACATAAGATACAAACCCTAACTCTGGTTCAGCTATTGCATTTGACCTGTATTGTATTATATTATTGTGTATGCTTCGTAACTTGAGGGTTATTTTTTGAGGTTTTAATGTTGTAAATTTATATGCTCTGTATGTATTTTATCTGCTTTGATCCTGCCTCGATCCATTGGGAGAGGCGGGAAATAGAAATAATAAATTATTATTATTATTATTATTACTATTCATCCATAACTGGGGGGGAAACCTAACACCACAGTTCTATACATATCTACATAGAATTAAATCCCACTGAATTCAATGGGATTTATTTTCAGGTAAATTGATATAGGATATATGTAATAACATTCACTCATATTTCTCATCCTCATCTGTTACCTGTGTCTCCCATCTCATCTGCCCTTCTTTCAGAATTTAATTATAAGATTTTGGGAGTAGGGGGTTGAGTTTGCTTCCCCTTGTGTGTATGCTTTAAATCTATGCATAGGACAATGTATTTTATGTATTTTAAGCAACTGATTAGGTTAACCCAGTCTCCCCAATGTGATGCCCATCATCTCCCATCTGCATGGCTAAAGCCATTTTGGACAACTAAAAATCTGTCCCCAGTTAACTGAACATCAGAATATGTTTAGGGAGATGAACAAACTTCAAAGCGCAAATTCCATTTTAGGAATTCAGTCTTCTATGTGAACAAAATGGAGTTAATGCCAGATGTAACCCATGTACATTATATGCAAAGTACATATTTACTTACAGTTGTTTTCCTGACATGCAGATTTGTAGAGGTTAAATCTAATTCCTTTAATCAATTAAGTCTTTCCCTCCATTGCATGACACTCTTAGCTTTGTCAAAGCTGAAAAATAATTCTTACTCATCCATATCATTCAACCAATAGTTTTTACCTTAAAGATTAATACTGAGCAAAAGGTTTCTTTTTTAATTTAGAAGAATCTCTTCTAACCTTTCACAAAAGGCTATGATAGGGTTAATCTAGACACATAAATTTCCATGCCATGTATGATTGTAGTAAAGCCTATGATCCCTTGATCGTTGATTAGATTCAAGCTAGCAAATATCTTGTGATTAATCAAAATGAGTTGTTGTGGATGTAGAATAAGTCACCTTTCCAGATGGGGCCGTGGCATCAGTGCCTTTTAAAAATATTTATATTTGTTTTAATCCTTTCCATAATAGACCTGGCTTCTGTTCCTTTCTATAAAATCATTTTTGGTGAATCTAAGCAGGGCTGCTAAGGAGACAAATGCCAGCTGCATTTCTGAACTTGCAGTTGAATCAGTATTATTAGAAAATGTGTATGTAGCTATTATAGTTCAATTTAATAAAATTGTAGTGGGATATGTTTGTTTTAATCTGTTGGAAGCTGTATGTTGTACTATGTAAACAAAAAATTGAATGAACTTGTATATTTTTTCTGGACATAATATATTGTCTTTTAAAAAAATTAACAATAACATGAAACATTTGTTTTGTCTGTTTTTCCTATTAATAATTTGTATCTGATTATCTACATTGGAATGTCTATATAAGTTTCCAAAGGGAACTGTAGATGACTTTAAAGTATTTCTTTAAGTTGATTTTCTATCTAGACAATCCAGTTCTCTGTTTTTCATGCATTTGCACTGCATTGTCATGAAAAGCCAGCATGGGTGTAATGTTTTGGCATGGGATTCTAGGAGACCAGGCTCAGCCATGGATGCTCACTGGGTGGCTTTGAACAAGTCACACCTTCTCATCCTAAATCTTACCAAGAAAACCCTAGAATATGTGCCTTCAAGTCAGAGTCAATTTGAAAACACATAACAACAACAGCAAATTGTCATGGGTTGGTATTCTTAGCAGTTTTGCTACACAAGAAAAAAAAATTCTTCATTGTCTGGGAATGCCCCATGTATGCATCTAACTTGCATACTTACAGCCTCCCCATACAGACCAACTGACAGACAAACTCTAGCCCCATGAAAGAGATGTTTGGACAAGATCCTTTGTAGCTAATTGATGAAAATAATAAAATGTTCATCATATTAGGTATATTACAGGATTAATCATTCTGTCCCTTTTTTCCCCCTTTCTTTTTTTCTTTTCTTTTCAGGAGACCTGGAGAACCTCCATTAGAAACTGGTTGGATCCCATTCTTGGGAGAGGCCCTGAAATTTAAAAATGATGCTACCAACTTTTTATTATCCTTGCAGCAAAAACACGGAGATATTTTCACAGTCTACCTGGCTGGTGAGAGGCGTTTTGTTTTTCCCCTAAGACTTTTAATAAGTGCAGTAAAAGTACCAATGGCCATTGTTGTTGTTGTTTTATTTTATTTTCTTACAAACATATGATTAGCCAGACTGGTGCATTGTCAGTGACAGCATCTTGATACAGCCACCTGACATATACTGCTCACAATACATATACTGCTCCTGTACCAGGAGGTTAGAAAGTGGCTCATAGCACCATGGTTTAAATAGGGAGCCAGGATATTGCAGGTAATTTAGGGGTATGCTGGTTCCATGTAAATTGAGGGAAAGCAGTATTAAAAATTAAATTAGCAGATATAGAAGAAAACATCCTACTGAAAAAGTATCACATGGCTTCTTCAATGGAAAGTCCAGTCTAACTATCCTTGCATTAGAGGGGAACAAAAAGAATGAAGGATCTGGAACAAATCCCCTATAAGAGAAAAGGTGAGTAAATGAAGACATTGTTTGTCACCGGATCTGATGTTTGCCCATTGAATCAGGAGTAATCCAATGAAGTTTATTGGGAAATTCTGATAAAAGGAAGACAAATTATGAGATTTCCTATGACACTGTGTAGTGATAGTCACCAAGAAATCTGGACAAACTAAAATTTGTTTACATAGGCTGATGAAAATTACAGTTGCTGCTAGTCATTATAGCTATATACTAACTCCAGTATCAGAGTATATACTGACGCCAATATTCAATGCCAGTTTCTAGAGTACAGGTATTTATTTATTTTATTTATTTCGAGGATGTACAGGAGAGTGCTGTTATACTCATATCCTGCTTATAGGCTTCTCATTGACATTTTGCTGGCCAATGTGGAAACAGAATGTGTGCCTAAATCAGCTTTTGGTCTGATCCAGCATGCTATATTGCATTCTTATATGTTTATGTTCTTCTGATGTCCTCTTGGCTCTTTGCTGAAATCTCTGTTTTCAATGCCATTCCCTTCATGTCAGAAAGTATACCGAGTAGGATCTTCTTTGTATGACACCAAAGCTATGGCTTTCTCTGCACTGGAAAACTAATTTGGTCCCCTCTGCTGCCATTTAGGCACCCAATCAAAATACTGTTGTTCTCATCTGCTTTTGAGTTGAATCTGCCTCTCCTTTTTTAATCTGTTTCTTTGGTTTATTTTGCTCTTTTGTCTCTGTGTTATACCTTTTCTTTATTTTCAGTGTTATGCACATTGTGTTTTCTTACCGTGCTTGAATGTTTGCCACTGGAGATGTCCCAATTTTTTGATGGAACGTGGAATACAAATATTTCAATAAACAAACCATGGTTGAACTATGCTGCCCCCTATTTCAAAATCAGCACTATGGGAGAGAAACAGATCTGCTGTCGTGGCTTGCTGTATGCTGAAGCAAGACAGGATGACAGGCTCTTAAATAGGATCCTCTTTTCCCCCCTGCATGTGATGCAGTATGGCACCTTGTACCAAATGCAAATCATTCTGGTCTCCCTCATGGATGCCAACAAAGAGTTCACTTTGATTCGGGAACCAAACTTCAGCAAAAAAGAAAAGGAAATGATTAATGTTGTAGGCCAAAGGATGGAGATAGTCTCCCCATATACTGTAATTATTATTATTATTAACCTTTATTTATAAAGCGCTGTAAATTTACACAGCGCTGTACATATAATCTTTTTAATTGGACGGTTCCCTGCCCTCAGGCTTACAATCTAAAAAGACATGACACAAAGGGAGTGGTGGTGGGGAAGGGGCCTTTCTAGTAGGATAATACATATAAAATACATAGCAATATAGGATATGATTCAATAAAACAGGCACCAAAAGAACATCAAATAGTAAGCGACAATTATGCAATGCCTGGGAAGGCTTCTCTAAACAGGATGGTCTTTAGCTCCGTTTTGAAGCTGGTTAAAGAAGAGATGGCTCTTGTTCGCCAGGGAAGAAGGTTCCAGGAGTGAGGGGCAGCGAGTGAAAAGGGGCGAATCCGAGATGGGGCAGAGGAAATCCTGGGCTGGGACAGCAGACCTTGACTACCAGAACGGAGGGCCCTAGTGGGAAAGTGAGAAGAAATAAGGTCTGATAAGTAAGGAGGGGCCAGCCCATGGAGGGCTTTAAACATTGACAGCAGGAGCTTATACTGAATGCGGAAAGGGAGGGGGAGCCAGTGAAGGGATGCCAACACAGGAGAGATGTGGTCAGAGCGGTGGGTGGATGTGATAATGCGTGCAGCTGAATGCTGGACAGAAATTAAAGGACGGAGGTGAGAAAGAGGAAGCCCAGCCAGGAGGATGTTACAGTAATCAAGTCGTGAGATCACTAGGGCATGGACCAGGATCTTGGCAGTAGAGGCGGAAAGATAAGGTCGGATTTAAGCAATATTGTAGAAAAAGAATCTACAAGCCTTGGCTGTGGTCTGGATCTGAGGGATACACGACAGAGAAGAATCAAAGATAAAACCAAGACTGCGGGCTTGCTGGACTGGTTGAATAGAAATGTTGTCCACAGAGACAGAAAAGGAGTGTTGAAGGGTGGACTTAGGAGGAATGACAAGAAGCTCCATCTTGGACATGTTGAGCTTCAAACGCCGATGGCGCATCCACTGCGAGACAGCTGTGAGGCACGACGAGACTTGCTGTTCAAGTCTTGGAGAAAAGTCAGGGGCGGCAAGATACAACTGGGTGTCATCGGCATACAGATGGTAGGAAAAACCGAAAGAGCTGATGAGTTTACCTAAGGACAGTGTGTAAAGAGAAAACAGAAGAGGACCCAGAACAGAGCCCTGGGGAACTCCAACAGATAAGGGAACAGAAGAAGAAGCCTGACCACCTGCAACCACTGCAAAAGATCTGTCTGACAAATAAGATCTAAACCAGTTGAGAACAGAGTCTGAGAACCCAAGGTCAGAGAGTATGGTGCATTACAGACCGCCGCTTTGCGGCGGTCTGCCGGCGCTGCTGTTTGCTCCGCGAGGGAGCCGTAGCAGCCAAACTGTGCGACTCCTGCGCAGAGCAAAAAAGAAGCTCCAAAATGGAGCTTCTTCCTGTGGTGCAGTTATGACGCCGCGAGGCGCCAATGACGCACTTGCGACATCATAAGTGCTGCGCAACGTGCGGACGCACAGCGTCTGCTACGTCAATATGGCAGCAACCGTGTGGAATGGCCGCTGCCATATTGTACATATTCACTACGTACTAGGGTTAGGGGGGTGCGGAAGCACCGCCCCTTCCTAACCCTAATACGTAGTGAATACGTACAAAATGGCGGTTTGTAACCCGCCTATGTCAACTAGGAGACAGTGATCAACGGTGTCAAAGGCTGCAGACAAATCAAGAAGGATGAAAACAGAGTAAAGGCCATTAGCCTTGGCCTGTAAAAGGTCATTCGAGATCTTAGTGAGAGCTGTCTCTGTAGAATGCCTTGGGTGGAAAGCAGACTGAAAAGGATCGAGGATGGAGTTGGCTTCAAGAAACTCAAGACAGCAAGAATAAACAACCCGTTCCAAAACTTTAGAAAGAAAGGGAAGAAGAGAAATCGGACGATAGCTAGACAAAGAGGAGGGGTCAAGAGAAGGTTTTTTCAGAATTGGGGAAATGAGAGCATGTTTGAAGTCCGACGGGAAGGCGCCTGTAGAGAGAGAGAGATTGAAGATATGGAGAAGCAAGGGGGAAAAAGGAGCGATAGAGATTAGAAGACGAGTAGGAAGTGGATCAAGAGAACAGGTTGCAGGTTTGCAAGAGTTCAGAAGTGTAGAGAGTTCATCCAAAGAAGCAGGAGGAAACACAGAAAACATTTTTAGGGGAGGGCGAAAGAAGATTATGAGCAGAAGAGGAATCAGGAGGGACTATCTCAGAGCGAATGGTAGTAATCTTAGAGACGAAATAATTAGCAAAGTCATTAGGAGAGAATGATGAAGAGACAGGAGGAGAGGGAGGTTTAAGCAATGAGTTGAACAAACAAACAAACGCTGTGGGCGCCTCTCATTGGCGGAGATCAATGATTTGTAATAAGTTTGTTTAGCCATAGACAGGGCACGTGAGAAAGAAGAACAAATTTGTAATGAATAAAATCAGCCCACTCTTTGGACTTTCTCCAAAGACGTTCGGCCGCTCTAGAGCAGGACTGGAGAAACTTGATGATAGCGGTAAGCCAGGGCTGAGGCCTAGTCTTAGAGGAAGAAGTGCATACAGAGACAGGGGCAAAGTGGTCAAGAGTCAAGGAAAGAGTGGAGTTAAATAAAGACATTTCTGAGTCAGCAGAATCCCCAAGATTTAGGGAAGAGAGAGATGAGTCCAGGGTCTGACCAAGATGGTTAGAATCAACAGATTGAAGGTTACGAAAATGACGTTGAACAGTATGACGAGGAGGTGGAGTATGAGTAAGAGCAAAGGAGATTAAATGATGGTCAGATAGTGGAAAGTCAAGTGCCAGGTAGTCAGAAATGACGCAGTTTGCAGCAAGAACTAGGTCAAGACAGTGACCAAGAGAATGAGTTGAAGAATTGGAGTGTGGTTGGAGGCCAAAAGAAGCCAGGAGAGAGTTAAAGCGAGATGTTGTAGGGTTATTGGAATCATCAATGTGGATATTAAAGTCACCTAGGATCAAAGTGGGGACTGAATCTGAAAGAAAGAATGTCAGCCATGATTCAAAGTCTGAGAGGAATTGGGCGGCAGAGCCAGGAGGACGATAGATAACTGCAACCTGGAGCTGTAGAGGAAAAAAGAGCCTAATAGGATGAAACTCAAAAGAAGAGAAATGATAGCTGGGGGGGAAAGGTAGAACTTGAAACTGGCAGGAGTTAGATAGCAAGATACCAACCCCTCCTCCTTGACCCTCAGGGCAGCTTGTGTTGGTGAAGGAGAGACCACCAAAAGAAAGGGCAGCGGAGGTTGTTGTATCATGGGCTGGGAGCCAGGTTTTGGTGAGAGCAAGGAGATTAAAGGATTTGGAGAGAAAAAGGTCATGGATTGCTGCTGCTTTAGGGGCAGCAGAGCGACAGTTTCAGAGGGAACAGAGGAATGGAAGCAGGGAGACAGGGAGAGGCCGAATGGGGATCAGGTTAGGAGAAATGTGTGGAGCCATGGGAAGGATGGGATTCACTACGCAGTGATCAACAGGAGAAGGTGTGACAATGGGAGAGACAGGAAAGAAAAAAGGAGAGGTGTAGCTGGCTCTCTTTCTGAGGTGTTAAAGCAGTTAGAGTCTAATGCCAGCTCGGGCCTTCAGAGGAAGAGTCCAATGCAAGCAGGAGGTGGGCCTGAGGGAGCAGAAAGTCTTACTTGCTCTTGCTTCCTGCGGAAAATGCCAAAGGTCTGATGTCAAGCTTTCATTCAATTGTTAACTCAAACAACTAAATTTCATCTAAAATCATGCACTCTCTCCAAAACATTCCAGAACAAGTTTGCCCTTCTGAATATATTCTTAATAACTGTTTTTGATTTGTATTTTACACACTATAAAATGGCAGTTAAGAAAACCAATTTAGGAATTCCTATCATCCCTCTCCAAATCTTCAAGAATAATATCTCATTTTGAACATCAGCAAATGAAAGTGATAAATACTATACCAGTCCAGTATAGGTGTAACTAGGATCCTCTTCTTATACCTTTACTTAAACAATGATAATAAAATGATAATGTTACACACTTCAAACATATGACAGCTAATTAATTCATTTGTCTCTTAGGGTAATCTCTGTGTGCACCCAAGTTAGAAGAGAAGCGATGTATTTATGATTTAAATTTCACCTTTTAACCTATTGCATTATGACTGCCATGAACAGTGTGAAGAACAAGCAGAGGCGTTATAGGTGGTATTCTTTCTCTCAAACACCAGGGTTTTTATGTCTTTGTGACACTTATTGTTTTAATCTTCTCATTTTCTGTTAATAATGAATATTAGAAGCCTATAAAGGAAAAAAGATCAATAAATCTGCTTCTTTAGAACTACTGTGCATCATTATTACAGATTCCACTATACACAGTATTTCACTATGTTTTTCTAAATTGACAAAACTGATATACACTGATTTATCAAACTCTTCACAACATTGCTGTTCTCTCTCTCTCTCTCTCTCTCTCTGTGCGTGTGTGTGTGTGTGTGTGTGTGTGTGTGTATTTCTTGTTACTTCGGTCGCTTTGGTGTGTTGCTAAAGGTCCTGTCAAAAATACTGCCAATATATATTGTTCTAATTATTAGTTCTCAGAGTAGTTCATTTGGAAAATGCAGAATGATGCTTGGAGTTTCTGGCATTGCCCTAGACTGGTGACGTGATTTCACTGATTGTTCTTTCCCGAGTGATGAACAAATGATTGTCATCCTGAAAAGTCTTAAGGGACATGGATGTCATCTTAATAAAGAAATTAAAAAGCACATCTTTCCATGAGAAACAATGTAAATTCCTGACCTGTCGCAGAAAATAGTTCTCTAATTGGTTTTGTGTGGTGGTGCAGCAGAATCGTTTTCCCTAAACGTCATTCCAGCGAATCGCTACTGTACATCATTGTCAACAGTTCAGCAAAATCTTCCTAATAAGACCACTATTACATAAATGTGATCATCTTCTTTCCCCCTCTTTCAGCCCCCAAAAGAATTCTTTCTTAGAAGCCTAACCTATATGGCTCAACCATCTAGCTAGGCATCCGCACCGTTAACCTGAAAGTCTCTGTTTTTCCTTTGTTATTTCTCATGAGACAGGATCTGCTGCTTCTGAAATACTGTATTCTGAAATACAAAGTTAATCAAAACAACTGAGGATCTTGTGGTATGTTAAAGACCTATAAATATATATATCAGTGAAATTGCATGGTACATACTTTCATGCACTGGAGCCAATTTGGTTAGATGCAATATTTGTGATACAGTTATTCTATATTTTATAGAAAGGTGGCCCTTTCATTACAAGCTCATTGCCCCATTTATATTCTCTTACTGTTCTGACAATAGATTCCTAACAGCTACAGAAGCTTTCTGGGGAGCAGATGCATCTTCTGTGTGTTTTGGGAAAGTATGTCTGATATGAAAATATCCAATAATCCTTTAAAAAGCTCGGCAGGTGTAACGACAGTATACTACTGGTGGTGTCAAGCGATGTGTTCTGGAGATGGGGCAGGGAAGGATTTTGATCTGCAGGACCCAAGGCCTCTTAGATGTGTTGGCAATGTCTCCCTGTCGGTTCCAATGGCCCACCCTGGCCACGTTTAGAAACATGGTAGAAAGTTTTTGCTTCTTCTTTTCCCTGGTACTCTCAATTCCACTTACGATTATTCTTTTAGAAGCCACTAATTTTATAAACCTAATCTCGAATGCTTGTGTGAGCCATATCTTCCTGTGCCTCAACACAGTGTCATAGAATACTACAAGCAGGCTGTTTCCTTTATCATATGTGTGTGTTGGTACAGCAGACCATGGACTTGTAATTCATAAAACAATTAAGAAGCAAGATTAGAATAAAACTACTCACTATGCTTGACCTGAGCAAAGAATAATGATTTTAGATTTACTTCCCAGTAAATTTACTTCCATTTAGGAAGTGAATTGCTGATATTAAAATATGTTTGGATATGTTGCTGTCCTGTTTTATTGCTAGGTTACTGAATTGTCCTGTAACAGAAGATTTTTCATATCTTACTAATCATTTGGGGTATTTTGCTAGAAAACAAACTGAATGAAGATTTAACACAGGGGTTGTAGCATACATCAGAAGTAAATGGGCCATAGTGTCCATAGGAAGGAAGGAAGAAAATGGGGACCCACTTCAAGTTTTGTGGGCTTCTTTAAAAAAGTTCCCTTCATGCAATTAAACGGAAAAGCTGACTCTGCTTATTAAGAATTTCCCCATAGCTCTCTAATACCGACATGTCTCTTCATATTCCACTCGGGGGAAGAAAGAATTTTAGCATCAGCAGACATTGCCAGACTCGTAACAAGAGCTTCATTAAACTGTCACTGTAGACCTGGTATAAATGAGTCTAATACTGAAAGCTTTTAGGAAGACTTGTGGTCTGATCCCTTGAACTCCTTGGCAGATGTGCGAATCAGCTCCTGCAACTGAATTCAATAGATGCTCTGGCTTATGAGCAGGTGGAGCTGGTTTGGCTTTCAGTGTTTTCAAGCAAGAAATAAAATCCTTCTTGGGTATTTTACAACTGGCCAGACATTTCTACGAATTTGGAAGGAATGTTTGTTTTTCAACAGGTGAAGAACAAGTGTAGGAAAGGCAATGTCTTGACTGCAGGCATGGGGGTGAGTGGGGAGTACGGTAGAATGAATTTTCGCAGCCAACAAAAGTAAGTACATTCCATTTAAGTTGGGGAGTTATTTATTTTTTAGGTCCACGTGTTCATTTTACTATGTAGTTTTGTGTGAGCCGCATTGGCCTGTGGAAAGGTAGTGTGTACAATTATGTTTTAGTCTCTTTTTGTACTGATGGGTGTGCATGCTTCAGATGGACACATCCATATGCACACATACACATGCACAACATGTACATATTTATCATTGTGTGCCAGCATCTCTTGGTAGACATTTTTATATGTTAGGGAAAAGTTTTGGCCTGGAATCCTGTTATTAGTCTCAACCGGAGTAATTTCAGTGAATCAAAAGCTGAATGGTAAGTCATCATGTAAGTAAATCCATCTGATACAATGGGTCAGCTCTATTTGGGACTAACGATAGGATTCAAGCTAGTGAGGATGGCCACTAGATTCTGTAATAGAAAAAAAAGATGACACTTCTAAGTAGTCTGATGGCCCAGTCCTGTGTACATTCACTGAACTCTTAGAGCTATGCAGCTCAAATGCCACATGTAGTAGTGTGTGCCTTATTGTTAAAATATTCAGCCCCACAGGACTTACCCTCCTAATGTGTCTTGTGTGCTCATACATAAGGGTGAGATAAAGTGTAGCTTGATTCTTTTTCAGAAGCAGTTAGCAGAGTGAAAATGAATTCACTTTCCAGCACAGATTGTAACTCTGATTTAAAACCTTTCTATATAAACACTCCTCTTTGGAATAATTGACCATGGAATCCAAACCTAGACATATTCACTCAGAATTAACTTGTACCATGTTTACTGGGCTTAGTGTGTAAGATACTTGCTTTCTAGTGCAGATCAATGTCATAAGTTTTCCCTTGCTGCAAACCCCTTTTAGCCTTTGGGGCTTGCATTTAAAAAAGAAAAGAAAAACACAATTTAAAGTAAGGAATAGCAGTAGTAAGCATCCATGTAATGTGTTTTGCATTTGTAGCATAACACAATTTGATGAGCTACAAAAATACTTTTTTTTCTGTATTAGAATTCTATATGTCCTCCCTTTTTTCCTCTATTTCCATTTTAATCTCTGTATTGACTTGAAAACTGACTTGGCAAAATGACGGTTCACTTTCTGGCATGTAATAACTAAAAATCATCAGACGAATAGAGGTGTTGATATTCTGACACTTCCTTTGTCAGGGATGTATTGCGTGAAGCCCTACACTTGAATGGACTTACATAGAATAAGTGTGTATAAAGACACAGAGAGCTGAGTGCTAAACAGATTGACTTGGAAACAAATTCAAATGATTTCTAGGGGAGCATAATTTGGGGGGATGATATTAGAATTATATAGGTGTTTTTTCTAGGCAAATGTACTCACAAGAGGGCTGATAGTAAACAGTGTGCCCATGCTATAAGAAGAATTTGCTTGACATTGTGTTGATATTTAAATATATATGAATTGGGGATTGTTTTGTTAAATGTTGGGAGTGGAGATCACAAAGAAGGCAGTTCATATTTTTCATCTGAAAATAGCAGATGGCGGACAGATGGTTTAAATTAATATTAATTAATTTTTAAAGAAATCTTAAATTGTTTACCCTGAATGCTCAAAGTTGGGAAGCTAGCTGACATCTTCAGGTTAATAGCATTCAAAATCAGCTCGTTAAATACCAGAGCAGAGTGTAGTATTTTCAGCCTTTTGGTCACAACTTTGATGCCTGGAATAAAAAAGTGAATCTTGAAATGATTTTATTGTAAAAGATTGGGTTGTGGCCAGAGGGAAAGAATATTCAAATTATTGAACAGTTTGGGGCTAAACTTTGAAGACAGCTCTTATTTTTTTACCTCTGTCTACAAACTGTTAAGATAGCTATATTTTTAATGCACATATACTGAGCTTATGTTTGAACAGTTGCTTCTACCATTTTAGACAAACTAATAGTAATACTACCATTTTAGACAAACTAATACGTTTCTTCTCAGAAGAAAATCTTATGGCATGCAGTGGGATTTGCTCCTAGCTGAATGGATACAGGATTTCAGCTTTAAAGGCTTTCTTGTTCTTTTGTCTAAAAACACTAACCTGCCCTAAGTCAATATTACTTTTGAAAATGTAGAATTTTCTTATTGTCTTTTTCTAAAACAATTATTATATGACTATGTTTTAGGATCGTCATACTTTTATTTTACTAGAGATAGTAAAGGTAATGAAAGATTAATATCTGGGAGAGGTCACTGCCCTTCACAGTCGCAACTGGGGGAATTATAAATTTGGAGTTTCTAGATCAGGCTAGGTTTTAACTTCTAAATGTCATTTTTGTTAATGGATGTATTTAAAAGGCAGCACACCATAGGAATGTGTGACTGGTGTGTTTTTTCCTTATTCTGACCAGAGGAGAATGTTTGACAAATTGAACCAGTCATGCCATCTATCCGTCTACCACCTATCTGTCTAATAGCACTGAGCTGGATCCAAAAAATTCCCTTTCACAAACATAAGTACTGTACTTCGTTCATTGCAGAAATGTCCCTTCTGTCAACGGGAGTTCTTTCTGTTTACAGAAAGAAAACTTTGTATCCAAATGTTACTCTTTTTAGAGGGACTCACTAACATCTTACTGTCAGGTTCAGGTTTTCTCTGGGACCTTCAGATTTTAATAGTTGCAAAAACTTCACAACTAAATTCTACAGTGAAATGCATTTTGCAGCCTAAACTGTTGTTCTTAAACTTAATGTAAAACTTAATTATCTGCATTTAGTTGTAGAGTGTCCACTTCTTGGTAATTTTATCATTCTATCTGGTTTTACAGTATGTGGAAAGCTTCCAGCTTTGGGAATGAAAAAAAGTTACACCAGAGTTAGTTAAGATGCCACGCTTGCCCTAACGTTTTGACAGGGGCAATGGATTCCTCAGTGCTCATCACTTAGGAGGCAGAAGCACTTGTAAAAACTCTGACAGGTGTCCCTTTTGTCCTTCTCCACAGATCGTCTTAATGGCTATATTCTTCAGGGCTTCATTGCAAAAGTACTACAGATAGATCTGTATAAGGACCACTCTTTCTAAATGGAAATGGTGGTAGCTAATCTCACCAATATAAATCTCACAATTTTCAGTAGTTCCAGAAAGCAATAGTTTGCCTTGACTCCCTCAGATTTTATTCTGGACTGATGCTAACCGTACCACTTAAAACTTGTCAAATTCATTTAAGATATTACTTATTTCAAATATATCCTAGCTAGTGTGAGAACTGTGCATGCTTTTGCACACCAAATTGTATTCAAAGGTTATTTCAGGCTTCTGAAACATAACAGACAACCTAGCTAACAGAAGGTAAATAATTTCCAATGGGCCAGTGAAGATTAAAATGGGATAACTGGTGCTATGTCAAATTAGAGCAATGGGATATAATGAAACACCCTCCTGGTCATCAAAGAATGTCGATTACAACACTGGAATAAATGTCTCATCCATATATTTTACAAAAGCACCTAGAATAGTATTATGAAGTTTTTGTCTTTTCAGAAAAATTATGTAATCAAGGGTTGAATGATTGCTTATGTTTGTGGTGTTTTAGTTTGTTTTTCTTCTCTTGAATGTGGTGAGACTAATGTGTCCAAGAGCATTATTTTAGTTTTTATACTGTAGGGCAGCAAAACATGATATTGTTTCTTTCTCCCATCTGAATGTCTGCCCAAATGAATGGAAACAGTTAAAAATATAAATTCATTACAGTAGTCATATGCTTCCCAATATATTGTAGCCATTGTGTTATAATAAAAGTGTAGGCTTCAATCTTCTGCACACTTACCCCATGTAAGATGAACTGGACACATGGGACATATTTTTTAGTAAACATGCCAAAAATTGTTCTGCATAAGTGGAATCCTAAACAAGTATACTGGGAAATAGGCTCCATTGCAGACAGTTGACTTGAGTGATTAGGGATTAGGATTGAGGTGTTACATAAGAAATCATGTAAAGTGTTTCAGAATTCATCCTGTGGATTATATTGTTAAATAATTTAAGAACCTATAAAAAGAGAAACTACAGCAATTGATTTGTTTTCAAGAGCAAGGATGCTTGCTGTAGAACAATTGGAAATAAGTAAAAGGTCAGTACTGGAGGAACATTATACTGTTGATGTGTAAGTGAAATGAATGGGTCCTAGAGCAAATCAAACCTGAATTCTCACCAGAAACCAAAATGTCTAAACTGGGGGGATTGCAGTTCAGACACGTCACAAGAAGACTCAACTCTCTGGGAAAGGTAGTAATGCTGGAAAATGTTGAAGGCAGTAGAGAAGGATCACATTACAGATATAAAGGAAATCACAGTCTTGAGTTTACAAGATCTGATCAGGGCTGTTAAATCATCATCTCTTAGAGGTCTCTCATTCCTAAGATGGCCATAACTCAAACCCAACTTGATTGTACATAATAACAAGTGGTAGTACAATAATAATCTGTGACATACTTTCTTGATGAAAATTAATATACAGATAAACAAGTGTGCATAACACTTATTTCGGGGGGGGAATGTGAGGTAATCTCCCCCCCCCTCTCTCAGCATGCTATAGTGATTTGAGCATTAGAACATGACTCTAGAGACTAGGGTTCGATTCCCCGCTCTGCCATGAAACCCACTGGGTGACCTTGGGCAAGTTACACTCTCTCAGCCTCAAGGGAAGGCTAGGGCAAACCTCCTCTGAACAAACTTTGCCAAGAAAACCCTCTGATAGGATCCCCTTAGGATTGCATAAGTCAGAAACCACAGGAAAACACACAACAACAAGAGAGAAAGATTGTTTAAAGAACAAAAATTTGTTTAAAGAACAGTTATTTTCAACCTATAATACCTGCTTTCATCTACTGTGGCCCAAGTATGTAGTCATGTTGTCACATGTCAAATCAATCTTTCTCTGAAGTGTTTTATTCTAGTTTTGGAACACTTTACATTCCTTTTACTTTGGTATTTTCCCAGATATCACCTCTTCCACACTGAAGATAGTATTCATCCCACAACTGCCAATTGAGTGAAGCATTCAGAGAAGAAATCATGTTGGGTTCAATTGTCATATTGAGCTTGACCAATATATTCTTCTGTTTCAGGTAGATATATTACATTTGTATTGGACCCCCTGCAGTTTGCTTCTGTAATCAAGAATGGCAAACACCTGGAATTCAAAGAAATTGCAGATCGGATATCATCCCAAGCATTTGACCATCCATCTATTTTAAAAGAGAATTACTCAAACCTAAGTGAAAATGTGCACAGGAATTATCAGTACCTTACAGGAAAACCATTGGACACACTCTCTGACAGCATGATGAAAAACCTCCAAAGTATATTTAAGACAAAGTTCTCACAAGTAACAGATTGGAAAATGGAGACAGTGAATAAGTTCTGCTTCTCCATCATATTTGAAGCCAGTTTTAGAACACTGTATGGAAAAGATCCTGATGCAGATGGCCACAGTGTTACTGATGCCATCGGAGACAAGTTTCTCAAATTTGATGCCAAGTTTTCCTATTTGGCTGCAAGCATACCAATTGAATTTTTGGGAGAAACCAAGGGAATCCGGAAAGAACTCATCAATTTTTTTAAACATGAAAATATGGCAAAGTGGTTGGGAGTTTCTGAAGTAATCCAAGACAGAAAAAATATGTTTGAGATGTATGAGGAGCTTGGAGACTACGACAAAGCAGGTGGCAAACTTTTGAATGATTGCTTGTCTAGAATCAGATAATTTATTAGAGACCTTTGAAATAAAATGGCAAAATGGCGACCTTGAACATTTTTAATGTTTTTTTTCTAATTGGCTAATGATAAAATGTTTTATTCTGAAACAACCCTGTATGATAATTGATTCTCTCTCTCTCTTTCTTTCTTTCTTTCTTTCTCTCTCACTCTTTTTTTTTTTTTTTGGCAGAGGTGGTAAAACAAGATACTTAATGGTGATAATGAGAGAGCTTATAACAGAGCTGCATTTCCTCTCTTTATTTCGCCCCCACCCCCACCCTGAAATTACATTTCAAACTATTCTCATTAAGCAGAAAATTAGACTTCAGAAGCCTATTGGTCCTCATTAGCATTCACTGATCCTTGGCTGGGTCTGTGTCCTAACATCTTTTAATTAGCACACTGCAAATCTAATCAGTGTAATAAACGCTATTAATCTTCCTTTTCACTTATTTTCTCCCAGCACATCATTTTGCCTTCATGTGGGCCTCTCTGGGAAACACAATTCCAGCTACATTCTGGACCATGTATTATCTTCTACGGCACCCAGAAGCTCTTGCAGTGGTGCATGACGAAATTGACCATTTGCTGCAGTCAACAGGTCAAGAGAGGGGGCCAGGATTCAACGTCCGCCTCACCAGAGAACAGTTGGACAACCTGGTCTACCTAGGTAATTTATTTTATTCCACCTGAAGAAAAGTAGGTATCTCCCTGTAAACTCAGTTTATCACTCATTCTGTTTAGTGAGAAGGTGGAGAACACAGCTGCTTAATTGACATAATAACAACCATTTACATCAAATATAAATTATGTAGTTTATAGCTGGTGATACACTTGCTGCATGTAAACATAAAAAGCCCAGGTAATTAACTAGGCAAGGTGTGGAAAAGGCTGAATCAAAGCCTTGCAGTTATTTACAAAAAGTTTATGCATATTAGGTTTGATTCTAAACATCTGCTGAAGTGGTAATGCATTTTAAAAGCCTCAGTGCTCTATTGTATAGGCATGCCTTTACTTAAATTGAAAGGGAGTTATTTGGAACAATCAATGTACTCTCAAATTATAATTACGTTTTACAATAATCTGTCTTTTTAAAAAGTAAAGTAAAGAATGTGTTCTAATGTATGGTATAGATAGTTTATTAACAAAGCTGAAGGAAATACAAATGTTTTTGAGGCAAAATAGTTTTTTGTAATATAGTGTATATACGACAAGGAAATCAGCTGGTAACCAAGTTATAAAACACTTCTGATTGGAAAAGAATATTTGAATAGAAATTAATGGTGATGGTGTTGGCAGCAGTAGTAGTTTTCTGGAGAAGCAAGGTCTATCATCCTGACTTTTAAAATGTAAGTTAGAATGAAAGTCACTTGAAACATCCACAATGATACACAGTACAAACCTCCTGTAGGAATATAGCTTTATACAGTGCATGTGAGAGGAATTGGAAAAACAGCTCTAAGTGTCTGTCTGCACATATAAAAATTAAGATATGTAAAAAATTATACACTGAAAATACTAGGTTAAGAATCCTGATAAATTACTTTAATGTTACTTTCAAGTGATATATTCTCTCTGTCCAATTCATTCTGAGATGCTAAAATCTAGTTCAAACCGATCTGTACCAGATATCCTTTCTGAATATTTAAATTGGTTCAAAATCATATTGAATGGTAAGAATTTTAGTGAATGGCAAGCAAGAATTGTTGCTCTTTCACTCTAGTGTTGAGGATTAGCAACCTTGGCATCAAGTAGATGTCTCACAGTTCAGCAGTTGAACTCTTGTCAAATGTGAAGCTCAAAACAGCTGTAATACAGTGGGTCCTTGTTACCCGCTGGAGTTTGGTTCCAGGATCCCCTGTGAATAGCAGAATCTGTGGATGTTCAAGTCCCATTAAATGCAACAGCATAGCAAAATAGCTTCCCTTATTTCAAATGGCAAAATCAAGGTTTGCTATTTGGAATTTATACTTTTTAAAAAATATTTTCAAGCCGTGGATGCTTGAATCCGTGGATAAAAAATCTGTAGATAAGGAGGGCCAACTGTACTGGATACATATTGGCCTTGGATGAAGCCCAATGTCCAAGTCAAATTGGGCTCCTTCAGATGAGTTTTGATACTTTCTGAGGCAAAGTGGGCTTCCTTCTGAGGCCAACAGAACTGGACGTGAATTTGTGCAAAGCCTCATGTGGTCTTTAGATTTTATTTCTGTGACAATGTTTAAAATAAGGGGCAGGCTTGGATAAGGGAGTGAGGCTAAATGACTGAAAAAATAATCTTCTCTTCTAGAGACTCTCTGATCTTTGTGCTTTGGGTTGAGGCAGGAATAGGGCTGTTAGATGGCCATTCTTCCACTTCTGGCTTTACAGGACTCATTTCACCAAAGGCTTTGGCAACATCTCACTGCTGCAACTTGCAAGTAACCCATTCTCTTCAGAACAGGCTTAATGAAACCCCAATGTAGGGTACTACTATCCCTACACATTGTAGTTGTCTCTCAGACACTGTACATGTGTGCAGGGGAGCAGCAGAGTGTGTTGCAGAAAATTTAGTTCTATTTCTATATCAGTTTTGGGACAGGAGCCCAGCCATTTAGAGTCTTTTTCCTGGTGCACCAGTAGAAAGGGTCACAGTCAGATTGCATTGTGTGTGTGTGCATGTGTTAGTGCCCTCTCTTTTTTTCTTGATTCCCATGTTTTACTAAGCTCATTCAGTCAAAAGAGAAAAGAAATGAAAAAGCTGGGGGATGAAAGGGCTATAGGTTGACCACTTAAGGTACGGAACCAAAATCAGGTGCATGTCAATGGTGAGGTTTAGCAGCCTGTGGCTCAGTGGGAAGAGGCAGGAATGGGGCATATGTGCCCTGTTGTCTCTTCTGCAACCATGAGGGAACTTACTGGTTTTTTTTAAAAAAAGCATCTGTTGTGGCCATTCTTTAATTCTTCCCCCAGACATGTATGTACATGGATGCACCTCCACCTATTCACCTTCCCTGCCATGGAAAGAGGAGGAAGGGAGGGTGGAGATGATAACGGCCTACTTTCTCAGCTTACAGTGGCTGCTACAGCTACTGTTGATGTTGTGTTCATTGTTTTCTCACCTTTCTCCTTCCATAGAAGGCAAGGGGGTCAAGGTAGGTAACTTCCAGTAGCCCTGACTGGTTGGCAACTCAGAAACCTAGCCCTTCCTAGTATAGCTTGTCTGTGTGTCTGACATCCATCATCTGTGCCATTTTGAGCCAATACAAGAACCACCAGTGAGCATTGGTTGAAGCAGGGAGTTTGTTTCAATTTGCTGTGGTGGGGTGCTTGAACATAAGTTAGACCGCAGGCTGTTCCTGGTGAGAAATAGTTTCCACTCCTTCCAAACAATTTTGGAAACCCACTCCCCACCCAAAAGGGCTCCAAGGAGTTCACTTAGGGTTGAGTCTCAGGATCCAGCCTTCTGCTGAAGCCTTTGGTGAGAGGAAGAAAATTCAGGGCAAGTCTTTAAAAGTTGGTTTGTGTGCTGTTTGTGTGTGTATTATTTGTTATGCCTGTTGTCTTTTATTTGAAAGACATAGTGTGTGCAACCAATGCCCAAGTCAAACTGGGCTCCTTCAGATGAGTTTTGGTACTTTCTGAGGCAGTGGGCTTCCCTTTTGTTGTTGTTTGTCATCAAGTCATTTCCAAATTATGGCAATACTAAGTTCCTTTAACATTCAGAGTGTCATCACAAATATTGCTATGACAAAAGTGCATTTTCTGATATTGTGAACATCAGTAGAAATAACAGAAGATAATAAAATAAAGTTTTAAGTTTAAAGCAGTCCTTGAATTCCTTGCATAAGTAAACAGATAGGAGGAAGTCAAAGTGAATGTTCTGCCTCTCCTTTTATCCTTTATGTTGGGGTAGCCCCACCACATTCTCCTGCATTACCTACATGGCAGCAAGAGGAGATGAATAATGCCTTTCTAAATGTGGATATTTCCCAAGGTGACGGTGTTGAACCATGATTGAATAGACTGAAATTTTTCCTGTTGTTTCTGTTGTTGTGTGCCTTCAAGTCATTTCCGGCTTACGGTGAACCTAAGGTGAACTTATCATGGGGTTTTCTTGGCAAGATTTGTTTAGGGGGGAGTTTGTCATTACCTCAAACTAAGGCTGAGAGTGTGTGGCTTGCCCAAGGTCACCCAGTGGGTTTTTATAGCCAAGGAGGAATTCGAACCCTGCTCTCCAGTCATAGCCAAATGCACCCATGTGCTTAACACATCAAGCATATAACATGGCTGAATGCTGTGACATCCTTTTGATATGGGTAGTGATCAGAATTACCAAACCAAAAACTGGAGATGGCTCCTAGTAACAAGGAACAGCTGCTAAAATTCACTCTTCTAAACAATCATTAAAGATACAGGGCCCCTCTCCAATTTTCAGTCTGGCAATCCTACTAGGGATTGTCTTTAGGACTTGGATTTTGGGACAAAAATCCTTAGCATCTGGGATAACCAACTTCCCATTAGTTTCAGTCTTCCATGTTTCTTTATCTGCCCAGCCATTCTCCCAGAAGCCTTAGAATCCCTGTTTTTCTTAGACTCCCTAATTCTCAGAATTAGAAATCCAGTCCAGCCTTCATGTGTTGGTTTTCCATGCATCACTCCTCATGTTGTTCCAACATGTGCTGAGTAAATCTTCTGCATAATTAATTTAACTTGGTCTATGGTTGTTTATTTTATACACCTTTGTTCCTGCTTCGTTTGTTTATCCTTGTGTGTAAGTTTATTTGAGGTGTAATGAGCTAATTAATTCCCTAGTAGGAGCTTCCAATTCTGCCAAGAAGTAAAAAGTTATTGGCATTTTTTTTATGCTAAAGGTGTTTAACATTTTTTTTTAAAAAAAACATCTTTACCTATTTCACTGAAATTTGGCAAGCTTAATGCTTCTCTAATGGCCTACTAAGCCTACTAATATTTTCCAATAGGGATGAAGAGGGGAAAAAATTAACTAAATTTGGATCCCCCATGTTAGTCAATGAGATATACAAACCTTTAAGCTTGTAAATTTAGACTTGGGTTCAGGACACGAACTGAAGTGGAGTGGCTCCAAATCATTATCAACAGAAGCAGGACATCTTTCAAAGCATGGAATTGGGATCCAAATCAAATCTTGTAGTTGGTACACATTTCTACTAGATTCTTGAAAATGCCCCTGGTGTTGCAGCCATCCCTTTAGTGTGAATAAGATGGTTGGCATTTTGGCTCCATAACTCATTACTTCCTCTAAGTTTAGTCAGTCAAAAATGTAGTAGGCTTACTTTACTATTGTTCATGCTATGTCTTCTCAGTACATGAAAGATATGGTCTGTTTTCTGTGATTTTTGTTGTTCTGCTCCTTCAACTCAGTAGTCACATGGCAATCATACCTTGGGTTTACAGACAGCCACCCCTTCCTTGCCAGATTGGGGCTGTTGCAACCGCATGCCATGGCGCAAAAAAGCCGCAAAAAGCAGCTTCTGAAAGCGCTCCCTAGCTGCGGTGGTGGCTGTTTGACACTTCTTCGGTGCAGTGCATGTAAACGCATAGTCCTCATCTCCCATTCTGCCTTTCCAAGTTGTCAGTGCCATATAGAATAAGTGTCATAGATATGAAGGTGAATGCATCCAAGAAAGACCTTATTAACATCCTGGCCTCCAGATGTGTTTGACTTAATACCTATTACCACTGATCTGCCTGTCTACTGTCATTCTTTTTTTTTTCTTAAATGACAGTACATTGTAATTCTTAACATTTGTCTACACACAAACATACTGAGCTAGTATGGTAGGCTGAATTGAGAGGTCAGGATTTGATTTCCCACTCAGCTATGGAAACTCACTGGTAGACCTTGGGCAAATCACACTGTCAGCCTTAGGGGAAAGAAATAGACTTGCAAGAACACCTACGACAGGGTCAGTACAGTTCAGAAGACTTGAAGGCACATAAAAAGAACACATATAAATTATAAATTTATCTACAAAACATTCATAACGTTTACCCCTGCAAATGTCATGGCTGTATACAAAAATCATAGATTAAAGTGGGCCCTTGGTATCTGCTGGGTTTGGTTCCAGGACCCTCCATGCAAACCAAAATTCATGGATACTCATGTCCCATTAAATACTATGGGACAGTAAAATGGTGCCACTTATATAAAATGGCAAACTCAGGGCTTGCTTTTTAGATACAGTAATATATTCACATATTCAAATGATGGATGGTTGAATCCATGGAAAAGGAATCCATGGATACAGAGGTCAGACTATATACTATTGTATATTGAATAATTTTAATATCCTGCTTCAATTGTCCTTTCCCACCTCATGCCAGAGAGAATCTTGCAAACTCTTCCCCCCTACTCCATCTCAGAAAAAAGTGCTAGCATCCTTAATTGTACACTACCAACACGTTTGAACATAAACAAATTCAAACTGGATTTATAAGAGCTAAGGAGGCAAAGCCCTTTGCCTTGATGGAGGAGTCTGTCAAATTGCTAACCTCAAGTTCTTTCTATCTTGTTTATGATGAAGTGTGTGAAATTGGTTAAATTTTCAATAAAAATTTCTCACCCACTTGAATGTGCATCACTTAGAGTTGTGATCAGATTGCACTCTTCCTGCTTTTATGGTTTGAAGACAGATCTCTCTAGTTGATTTTTTTGAAGCTGCTCTTAGATTTATTCCAGCGGTATAAACAATATTCTCAACAATATTTAATGAGAAAGAGTATTTAAAAATGCCAATAGCTGCCATTTTTTCATATTTTAGGATAGTATGAAGCAGACAGTAACATGCAGCCACCGTAAGTCATCAGAAACCCTTATTTTTCAAGATTTTTTTAGACTTCCCATGCATAGCACAGTCAGAATATCAGTCTCCACATGAAGAAGGCAAGAGCAGATGGGTGGGCTTAGACTGCTCCCTTTCCAATTAACCCTATCCTGAATAACTGAATATGGCATCCTGGTCCATCAGATCTAAGGATAACTGAGAATATTGTTCAGCTTATTTTTTTTATTTAGAATTTTCAAAACTATCAGATTCCTGTTCAAAAATTGACAAAGAATTTGAGATTTTAAAAAACTGAATTCAGAAGATTGTAGAATTGATAGTCACCCATCTAGACCCAGGGTATTGAGTGCTTAGCTCTCAAAAAGTTTTGAAGCCTTGTTTATTCAACCCTATTTGAGGTGCTCCAACAGTTTCAAGCCGGGTAAATCAACTCTTTATTGGGAATAGTATGTCTATGGAAATTGCCCAGTGCAGTTGACTGAGATTTTTTAAAATTTGGTTTTTTAATTAGTATTTGCAAAAATTCATAGATTTTTTCCCCTGTGAATTCAATAAGAAAAAGTGTGTGTGTGTGTGTGTGTGTGTGTGTGTGTGTGTGTATCCCTGCATATAAGAGAAAGTGAAATGGATGGACCTACCAATCCTAACCAAACCCATTTCTTAGCCTCCTCTTTTTACAAGGAATCTCTATAACAATCTAGTCAACTTCTAGCTGTTAATTTGTGATTTGCAGAAAATAAAGGAAAAACATTATTTGTGCATTCATAGCAGCATTCATACTGTATTGGGTATAATAGGCTGACAGGGAATCTTAGTTCAGAAACTGAAGCACAACCATGCTCTGTTGGTTTTTATGAATATCACAGAAGTCCAGTGGGTAAAATAGATATACATTTAGCATTCATTTAGCTTTTGGTCGTGTTTTATTTGAATACATTTAAACTGGTACATACATTCCTGTTGTGAATTATTGTTCCCCCAGGATATTACTAAATGCTAGAGGGGAAAAACTATTCAGTGTTGGGGTTTAACTCAGACAGAAAGATGCAGTGGACATGTACTCTTTTATAAATGTATCTTATAGTATCCTTGAGATTCTTTAGACCTTAACAGTATTACAAGTGAATTTACCATAGATGTTATTTATATAATCGTATCACCCTGGATGGAACAAAACCTTTTTCAAAATACTTGCATACCCGTCAACTATTTTTCTTTCATATACTCTTAATGCTTATCGGGTCCTACTACCTGCTAAATGCTTATTATCAAATTAACAGTCTATTATGCACAGTAAGTTTTTTTATTAAAGAGTTACAGATCGAGATCATGTTTAATTAAAATTAACTTGCTTATGGAAGCCAAATGCACTAATGATTCACAATGACCTTTTATTACCTGCAGTCCCTTGTTTTGGCTGGATGATTGACAGCTTGCTGTTTGGCTACCGTGTTGTATTTCAGCTGACAAGACTTTTCATTTTAACTCAATTTGCCTGCCTATCACAAGCTGGTGGCAGGCCAGACTCAAGTCGCCCAGCTTTGCCTCAGCAGCTTGCTCTATTTCTCATTAGTACGCATTTATTCAGTGGAAATTGGAAGACAAATGCTTGAAGGCATGTGAACTAAGTATAGCAAATTAGGTTTAAAGACTGAATATTTATAAGTATATTGAAACGGCTTCAACTTTTAAAAAAAGATCTTGGTGAATCGAGTGCTGGCTATATAAGAGAAAAGAGGAACAGGGGGATTCTAAAAATAACAATACTACGGGAAGTCTGTGGGTTTCTCTCTCTCCCCCTCCCTTCCCTCTCAACATAAAAAATATGTCAACTTTTCTGACAATCCCTCTTTCTGTAGTGAATTTTCAACATCTCATGTGTGCAGGAAGTGGTGGGGGGGAGAGATGAGGGTCATGTTCATTTGCTGCTTGGTTATCCCTTGGTATGCTTTAAATTGCCTTGTTTGTTCGGCACTAGCACAGAAACAGATGTTGCTCTACCGTGCTGGATAATTTACTGTACCTCATGGTGCAGAATGGAAGGCCTCCCAAGCTACCCAGCTGGTCAGACAGGAGCACTGGCTTCTGCCTACTGAAGTATGACAACAGCAAGTACAGGCGGCAGCTTTATCATCCAGTTGTCATTCTCAGCTTAGAATTCCAGCCTCCAAACAGGGACTGATGGGATATTGCAGCGTATGGATGTTGGGGGAAAGGCATCCCTTTTTGTTGTTGTTGTTGTTTGTTTTAATGGTAGACTGCCACACAGACCCGCACAAGCTCCCTCCGCCTTTGTTGATCATAATGTGACTCATTACTTTTGTCATCTAAGGATTATCGGCATGATCGCTCAGAGCGAGAGCCAAGCTTGCCTTCCCCCACATAACTGGTACTGGAAGGTAAAACAGATTTGTCATTTATGATCTGACCACTAAGCCACACTTTTGAGCTCCATTATTGTGATTAACTCCTGCATAAGATATGCTTGCCCGATTGTCATTTGCAATACCACAGTGGGCAACAGACTGCTACGCTTTCCGGGGAAACCATCAGCCAATCTGATGTGACTGTGTAGCTTGTGCTGCTCTGTATAAACCTGCTATCTCAGCAACCTCACTTCCCTGATTATTTTGCTCAATGTTGTTGCATTTTTTTCTTCATCCACACTTCCCCCGCCCCCAAAAACACACGCAGCCTTCAGTGTACAGTGGCATTGCATATGTCAGCTACCATTTCCACACAACAGACTAAAATGGGTGTTATCAGCTTCATTTTGCCAAGGCTGAAGACAGCCTAGGAGTGGACTCTCTGGACCTTGCCTTTTTAACCACGTAAAGTTTTTTTTTTTGTAGCCACAACGCTGCCAATTGAAATCTATCGTGTCAGGTGCCTTGTGGCTATCTGCAGTAGAGGCCATGTTCTGGAACCGGGGTTCTTTTCTGGCTTCGTCACCAACAAGCCGATTTGACTCTCTCTGATTATAGTAACGAAGGCAGTCCAAAAGAATATGCACAGCCTCACTGTACGTCACATTGAATCACAGCCCTGGCCACATAGAGCTGACCGCAGCCTCATTTCTTTAGACAAATGCACGCTTAAGGAAAAAAAAACACAACTCTGGCGAGAAAGCATCCAAGGCCACTTTATTTACGATGCGCTCTGCAACAGATTTAATTTTTAGTGAAAGAACATTTTTTATTATATTTTTCAGATGTGTCCACGCTGGGGTTCCTCTCCTCTCTCTAGTAAACTAACCTTGGGGCTGGGGGGTGGGTGGGTCATCCAATCTCATGTGGGGTTGCTGATATATATTCCAAGAAACACAATATCAACCATCTAGTTGTTCTTTTGTGGGAAGAGAGCTCTGGGATTTTTTGGGGGGAGGGGGAGAGTTTCCACCCCCCCAAAAATTAGGCTAATTTTCACACTGATGACTTGAAGGAATCATGCCGCCTATTACAGCACCCAGCCACGCTGGTGGAAAAATAGTCAGTTTTGATTACAAAGTGAGAGATGCAGGCCCAGACAGGAGCTACATGCTGGTATGCATGCCATCAGAATGATTTATGCAAATTATGCATATTATTCCCAAAGGAATTCCTCCTCAAACTGCCAGGATAAATTGCCGGAAATTAGCCATAAAATCTGTCGTACTAGGAGCAAGAGAGGTGAAGGCCACTGGGAAACCAAGGACATTTCCCTTCTCAAACCTTCCAAGTTTATGCTGGGTTTCTGGAAAAGGTTTGGAATTTCTGTCAAGATATTACAAAATATGTAAGTTCCCCACCTTGACTTGTCAAACCACCATACATTATTTGAATCTTCTTAGCAAACAATCAAAATTACATGTACAAAATTTTGTTTGAATTTACCAAATGGCCAACACAGCAACCCCTACGTTTAATCAAAATTTCAGCATGACAATGATACTGCCAATGTTTCCTTAATACCTTATATAGTTACCCACAGTTGATAGCATGGTTATTTGAGCTGATAGTTCTGTAATGCATGGTTGAAGTGTAACATGGGGCTTTTGAGAAACAGGTTGAGCAGAGATTTTGTTATTGTGGCTGGTGTTTGCTCACAAGCCTACAAAGTGTGTAAATGCATGAAAGCAACCTCCCTTCTTATTGTTGACATTTTCAACATGATGCCCAAATAATGGTTTTCAGCTCAAAATCCACAGCACTGCCTCGAGCCTAACAAAATTCATTTGGATCTATCAGTAAGAGTTATATTTAAAAGTCCCGAATCACAGAGCTTTTTCTAGCCCTCTGGGAAAGTTTTATTACCCATTTTTACCCTCCTTTCCTTCCACATTTCCTTTCCTAGTCTGCTCTAGTAAACCTGTAGATCCCTGGCAGCTGTAACAACTTACAACTTGCAATCATCTTCCATATTTTAATGCTTTGGGGGTTGTTATCCCCCCTTCTTTATTTAAATTCAGAGAGTGCCATAAATGAAAGTTTACGAATGTGCTCATCTTCAATGAACATCCGCCTCACAAAGGAAGATTTTATTCTGAAGCTCGAAGGGAATCTGGAAGTCAGTTTGAGAAAGGGAGACTACATCGCTATTTATCCTCCGATTCTTCACATGGACCCCGAGGTCTACCAGGATCCCGAGGTAAACATTCAGCTGGTATTACATGTACTACTTCAGGCATATTTTTGCAACTAGGCCTTTTTGTAATATATAGATTTCTTTTCTTCTTAAGGGGGAGGGAGGACATTGCTGTTCCTTCTTGTGGAACAAATTTTCCTACTTTTAGATCTTTTCAAGGTGCCTGCAGGCCAAAGTATTCATGGCTCTAAAGAGAGAAATATGGTGATCAGACTGACTGCTACTCCTTTGAGAAGAACTGACAATTGTGCGTTGACTACCATAAACTTGAGGCTAAATGTGGGCTTTGTTTGGAAGTGGATCATTGGATGCCCAAAGAAGGCTGAATAATAGAAGGTGACTTAAAGAGCAAATAATGTGGGCCATTTAGCTAAGTGCCCCCAAAGCATCATTGACTCTCTAAAGCCCCTATAATAGCAGTGCCTTCTGTAGCCGGATGCTTTTTCACCTCTCTTTATAGAGATTGGCCCTTTCGTGGTCAATTAGTATGGCAACTCAAGATTGTAAAGCTGTTGCTTTGTGAAGCTTTGAGGGTAATTGTGTCATCTCCTTGTATTTTCCCCCCTTCTGAAGCTAAAGTTAATGAATATCAAAGACTGGAAATTAATCCAGCCTAGCACAGCTTTAATACAGCTTCAGACGTTCATCACCTGCATGCAGCTGCATTCTAAGACTTTTACTGAGGTATTTTGTTGCTGACTTGAGGGGTCAGCACTGGAAAAAACAGGGGTTGGAGGGGGGTTGTTTTGTTTTTGTTTTGCAAAAACCAGCCATAGAAATCACTGTCAGTGCTTTTTTGTGTGCTGCACATGCATTAGGGGACTTTTTGCCAGTCTCACCTCTGTTTCTGATGTTTTTGAATTGCAGTCTGTTCCACAAAAAAGGGGAATATAGTGGGTTGAACTGAGAGTTATGTTCATTGATGGAAGTAGAGAGAGGGAATGTTTTGCCTATTTGCCCTCTGTTTCTAATGCCTAGTCACTCTACTGTCATCCCATTGTTCTAGAAAGTTATCCAGCTCTCCATAACAGATTGGGGAAGCATACAAAATATCACAGGTTGATGCTGGTTACAACCCACTATAATAGGAAATTTGTTGGATGTATATTTTTAGAAAATTATACCACAAATAAAACAGTCTTGTTTCCTATGTTTACCTGCACTCAGGATGACTTACTGCATTTCTGTCCTGGCATATGTCTGCATATTTCTAAACAATGTACAAGTTTTAAGAATAAAACAACATAAATATGAAGCATATAAGCATAAACATGGCAGTTAGTTGTTTAAAATTCCCAGCTGAAATTTTAAAACCCTTTGCTGGAACCTACAAAGTAATAAAGTTGGCGAACTGCTCTAGGAATGTCACAATGGAAGATACGGGGGGAGCCCTTTCTCTCTTTGAGGGCGTATCTCACCACTAACAGAGATGGCAATAGGACCAGGGAGTCAGTTGATTATCTTAACATTTTGCTGAGATGGGTATAGGATGGAATGTTCCCTAATGTGTGTCAGCACAGGAGCTGGGAAAACAGTTTTGTGTAATCTGTCTTTTTGAGTAAACCAGAATTTGTACTTCCCAGCCCAATATGTGCACTGAAATACAATTTTCCATCAAATGTTTCCCTTCTAAATTTTGGAGTAGAACTCTCAGCTCAGTAATGAATACAAAAATGCATACATTAGGGAAATTTAGGTACAAAATGTTTGTTAAAGGCATTAGTGTACAAAAATAAATGCAAATGTTCATGTTTTTAAAACATGTTTTAAAACAACATATTTAACACAGACCACATATATATCAATTCATACATCTCTGGCTGGAGATGTTATATGTTACCATTAGTGGGTACATATTACAGTTGGTACATGTTATAAATTTGCATTTGGCCCCACTAAAAATACACGGTGCTTTAATGGTTACAATTTTATCTTTTTCATATGTACACTGTGTCGGAGTTGAGATGCTGATGAACTACCATGGGTGACTAGGACTGGGAACTGGAATTAATATTTGAAGGACCATGTGGTGATTTAGATAACAATAGCAAATACATACAGTATAGTGTCTGTAACTGACTTAAGGAGAAGCCCTGGTGGCATAGTGGTTAAATGCCTGTACTGCAACCACTCACTCAAAACCATAAGGTTGTGAGTTCAATACTAGCCAGGGCTCAAGCTCAACTCAGGCTTGCATCCTTCCGAGGTTGCTAAAATGAGAACCCAGCTTGTTTGGGGCAATTAGCTTACAGTTGTAAACCGCTTACAGGCTGCTTAGTTCAGTATGAAGCAGTATTTAAATGAAGCTGCTGCTAAACTCTTTAAGACCACTTTTTAATCCCAACTAGAATAGACCCACTAAATCAGTTCTCATTGATTGAATAAACCTAATATAATTGGGACAACAACTGGATTTTCACTAATATCTGTAGTCATGTTAAATAGCAAAGTGACTCATGTACACTACAATTTTTGTCCTTATCATACCATAGCTTTCCATTTCTGGACTTGCAGACTGCAAAGTACATTACTACCGCAATATACATTTCTTTGAGTGATCTACAGAATTTATGCACTGTCTCTCAAAGTGAGTGCCCAAGGCTGCTTAAAGCAACCAATTAGCACAATAAACACTTCCCCAAAACAGTAAAAACACACGTGGAAAGCAAGCCAGCAAATATAAATAACAGTTAAAAATTACCAAAAGAAATCTTTCTTGGATCTTAAATACCAGTAAAAGCCTGTGAGAACAAGACTGACATATAGTATCTAAAAAAGAAGGAATGGAACCAGGTGAACATGTCTAAATGAAATATTTTACCCTTTGGATAGTGCCACAGAGAAGACTCTGTGTTTACTATCCACTTGCCTGACGTCAGAAGACAGAGTGCTGGGGAGGGAAGGGTGAAGCCAAATATGTTTTTAAGTGGATAGATCCATGTGGAGAAATGCAGTCTTTTGGGGTATCTTGGCACTACGACCTTTAGAAGTATAAAGAACCAAGTTCTGAAATTAGGAGCCAGTGAGCCTTAGTTTTTTAACTCCAAAGAATTACATATTCAAGGCAAAAGTTAGGTCCACAACTATCAGCCACTTGTAGCACCAAAGTTTTTCCCCCAAGTTCTGATCCATGGATATCCACACTTCGACCCCCTTTTATGGCATGATCTGGAACCTTGCTATCTGTGGCATATAAATACTGGACTTCTGTGCAAAATATATTTATTTGTACAAGAAACAGTTCTTATGTGTTGTTGTTGTTGTTCTTGTGTGCCTTCAGGTCATTTCTGACTTATGGTGACCCTAAGTTGAACCTATCACAGAGTTGTCTTGACAGAGGGGGGTTGCCTTTGGCTTCCTCTGAGAGTGATAGAGTGTGACTTGCCCAAGGTCACCCAATGGGTTTCCATGGCCAAGTGGGGAGCAGGGGCCAAACCCTGTTTTTCGGAGTCCTGGTGCAACACTTAAATCACTGCACTGCACTGACTCTAGTATATGTTTTTAATGTATTTCTTTTATTTACCTTCTTTATACAGTCCTTTATATCAGTACCAGAGAGTGTACATGTACTAGGGAGTACACATGTATAATGGAAATATTGTAAAACCTCGTATAAACAAAAACAAATGAGAGACAAATATAGAGCAGATCAACCAATTACAACTCCTTGGTAGACAAAAAGGTGTGATGTAGTATTGAAGCAGTTGTGGTGTTAATGGCAGTCACTCACTGAGGAGCATGTGCCATGGTTGGGTGCCATAGCAGAGAAACCTCTCATTCTTTTGTTGGTGCATGGAGTACTTAAGAGAAAAACAAGCATCTTCCATAAAATTTCCTCAGCTGCCATAATTTCTTGACACTTGTGCATGGTTTACATTAAAAAAATAAACACAGATATTTTAAAACTTCCCCCATGTTAAACACCAGTCTTATGAAATTTGTCATTGTCATTTATGTATGCTAATATTGATTTGAATTTTTGCATAGTCAATCCAACATAATCAGAAACAAGTGCGTTCATTATCCTCAAGGTACATTTTCAGAACATGAGCTTTCTGGATGATGAGGTGGTAACTTGTTTTCAGTAGCAACCCTGAAAACAGAAGACATGCAGGTTAGACATGAGACGCTGCATTTGAAGACTTTACAGCAGTGATTTCCTTCCAAGTATTTTGGACTTCAGCTCCCAAAATCCCAAACCATTAGCCAAGATTGTTGAAGCTTCTGCGAGCTGAATTCCAAAACATCTGGAGGACCAAAGTTTGGGAATTACCACTTTTTGGGAATTACCACCTTTCCTAACCTGGTCCCCACCAGGTGGAATGGTGATGATGATGCTATTTCTTTATATCCTGTCCTTTTGTCAGCATTGAATTAAAGGCAGTTTACAGCAGCTAAAACTCATTTCATCATTAAAAAGTTTAAAAGAAATTAAACTATCATAAAATTAAAACTAGTTAAAAACATAAAACATTAAAGAATAACAACAAATAAAACTCCAGCACATTATATAATAGCTGTTTCTCCCCAAAAAATAAACTCTCAGAAGTCTGCTGGGGGATGGGAGGAGAAAGGTTTTTACCTGATTATGGAAAAGTGATTTGGAGGATTCCAGTTTAGCCCCTCTCAGAAGGGAGGTGCAGACCAGAGAGCAGCCACTGAGAAGATCCTCTCCCATGTCCCTACCAAATGGACTTTGTGGAGTGGTGAGATAGAGAGAAGGGCCTCCCCAAAAGATCTCAAAACAGAGACTGGTCCATACAAGAGAATAGGGTCCTTCAAATAACTGGATCTGAATCCAGCGTAGAGATCCTCCCACCACCATGGCTGTGCTACTTGTGATGATGGGATTTCTAGTACAGTGGGCTTGGCAATCTACAAATTTGGCCATCCATGGATTGCCAGACCTCATATTATTCAATGGCGGTGCATACACATGGACACACTAACACATCGACACACACATCATCACAATTGAATAATACAGGGCTTATGCATCTGCATTTTGTCCCATCCACTGGGGGTCCCTGAACCAAACCTTCATGGATGGAAGACTATTGGCCAAGCTATCAGGGGCTTCTGGGTGCTGAAATCCAAAACAGCTGGAGGACCAAAGGTTGGGAACCACTGATCTAGATGATTTCCAGTCTGTGACAGCTGTTTTAAATTATAATCAGAGAGGTATCTCAAATTGAGCATTTTTCTTTGTTTCTTTGTTAAGACAGCTTCTGCACCCATCCACTTATTTTAACATGGTCACTGCAAAAAGTCTAAGAAGCTGGAAGATCCCACCGCTTTTATATTCAGGGTCTTGGGCCTGGCCATTGGAGTCCCTTCCATAGGAGTCTGTAATTCTAATATAATATTATTCATCTGGTGTCCTATCTCTGTTTTTCACAACATAAAGTGTCTGGGAGTCATTTTCTGATCATATTCTGTTCTTTCCTGGCCCTGCAATAGCCTGAGGGGCAAAAGTATAATGAAAATGTCCTCATATTTCTTAGAGGGCATTTGGGACCAAAAGGTCTGGAGAGTGGGTAAATACTAGACACTTGAGGAGTCATAGAAACAGTCCTAGAGGCCACGTGTGGCCTTCAAACTGCATTTTGCCCACCCCTGTCTAAAGTCCAAAACACACCGCAGAAATAATCCAGTTTGAGACTGCTTTAACTGTCCTGGCTCACTGCTAGGAAATCTTGGGAATTGTAGTTTATTATGACACCAGAACTCTCTGACAAAGAAGGTTTAAATGTCTCATATAACTACAGTTCCCGGAATTCCCTAGCATTGAGCAAGCACAATTAAAGTGGTCTCAAAGTGAATTATTTCCCAGAATTCCCTAGCATTGAGCCAGCACAATTAAAGCAGTCTCAAACTGAATAATTTCTGCAGTGTGTTTTGGACCTAAGTTAATAAAACACTAGAGCAGTTATCTTCACAAGATATGAAATCTCATCATCCTCTAGATATGCTTTCTCATGTATCTGTCCTCATTTCAAAAGGTTGGGGGAGGTTAAATGATGCACACTTCCAAATCAAAGCTACACTCCAGGGCTAAAAAATGGAACAAACAGAACCCGGGATAGTCTGGCTTAGCACAGAAAATGTGCATTTTTGTGCCCTTATATAAATGGCCTGATGCAAGTGGAGGGCTGCGGCAAAGCAAAGAAATGAAAGTGTGACAACTCTACAATATAATTACAACATACACAAACCAGACCATCCAACATGGGGCCATGGTGTGCAGGGGGGTGAAGGGGCATGTAGAAGGGGCTCTGTGATTGTGCTTTGCCAGTGTATCACTCACACAACGGTGCTTTGATGCCCTGTATGGATGGAACATCACACATGCAACTGTGTGCCCATTCTAAGGGACACCCATCCAATGGATGGCATCTGGGTGGATGTGGGAGGTACTTGGGGGTCAGCAAGGGTGTGTTTGTGTGATGATGTCCATGTATGATGCCACATTGTGTGGTCAGGCCATGCACATTCAATCTGCCTTGGGAGTTGGTTCTGCAGGCAGCAAGGTTTCTACTTGCTTTGGGAAAAGCAGGATTGAGCTGCTTTTTCCTGCCTGTCTGTTCCAGACCTCAGATCAGAAGTGACCAACTATGCTTTTAGTCTGCAACTCCTATCAGCTCTAGAGTGCTCCATTTTCCCCATCCCTGGCTTAGCTCTTAGCTGATCACTTCGTAGATCCATTTTTCCATCTCTGGAATCACTATATTAATTTTTATTATTTTCCCTTTCAGCAATACAAATTTGACCGTTATGTCGAAAATGGAAAGAAGAAGACAGGTTTCTACAAACAGGGGAAGAAACTAAAACACTTTCTGATGCCTTTTGGCTCTGGAGCCAGCATGTGCCCTGGCAGGTTCTTTGCAGTTAATGAAATTAAGCTGTGTTTGGTTTTATTGTTGTCTTATTTTGATATGGAATTATTGGAAGAGAAATCAATTGGACTAGACAAGAGTAGAATCGGCCTGGGAATATGCTTGCCTGATTCCGATGTTATGTTCCGTTACAAGCTGAAGCCTTAATATGTAAATTCAATTGTTAACTGAACATCCTACTCTGATTCATTCTGGCTCTTGCTATTAAATTCTGTATGGTTTTCGTATCTTTCTGGTATATTTAGGTATGAAATTCGCCATGTTTTGATTGCTGCTAAGTATTTCAGATGATATTTGCAAAGAGCCATGGATATTTTTGCACAAAGCAATAAACACAAATCTTAATCATGGGTGGGAATCATGTGGCCCTCTAGATGCTGTTGAACTGCAACTCCTAGTATTACTCACCATTGGCAATGGTGGAGAGGGTTGCTGGGACTTTCAGTCCAGTTACATCCAGAAGGCTGTATAATTCTGACAGCTGTTGTAAATCCAATTGCTAGTCCAAATTGAAGTATATCCACTGAACTAATGGGATATTTGGTAAGGCAATATTTATGTAAGTTCCACTGATTCAAAGGAAGCATCTCTACTTGGGACTAAAAAAGTATATTTTGATGATACAGTACACCTTTTGTGCAACATCTTAAAAGAAGTCTTAGAATATATGAAAACAAGAGATTTGAGATTCAAGGCTTCACAAGTACTAGCTAGAGATCAGGGTTCGTTTCAGTTTGTTTCTGATTAGCATTTACCAACATTCACAAATTTCTTCATATTTAGGATGATAAAATTTTTCACAATCTTCTGAATGAGTGTGGAACAAAGCAAAATGGATACATTGATCCAGGCCTAGGACTGTTAAAAATCTAGGTTTTAATCCCTGCATAGTCAGTCGTGTTTAGGTCTATATTAGTCTTCACATCTCTTTATTCTGGAAAAAAAGACCCGTCATTTTTTTTAACAAAAATAGCAGACAGATGCAGCAGGGACCTCTCCATAATAGGAATAGCTACATTTGCTGTTACAAATGGGAGAATTTCACTTCAATTCATTTTTGAATGTGCAAATCACATATTTCTAATGGGACATGCAGAATTTGTAAATTGTATATTTAGAACTGGAAGAACTGGAAGCTTTTTTTTTTACTGAACTCCAGAGAAAAATCAAACTGACAATTATGTCCATCCCATGCACTGACCTATCAATAAAGTTTCTGGCCTGCTGGAAGTAACACTAAAACTGGCAAAGATCTTTTTATTCATACAGGATTTTGAACATCTGACCTGAGATTTTGCTTATGGGGGATTTTTACTGATATGTTTGTAATTATGTTTTTAATTAGTACTTTGTGTTATAATAGTCTTTATTTGATTTTTAGTCATGTGTTCTGCCTTGAATGCCATTTATTGGCTGAAAGATGTGGTGTAAATTTAATTAATAAATAAATGCTGAATTCCTAAATACAGTTGTTAAGAAGTTATCATTATTGAGCACAAATAGATTTAATTCAGGATACATATGCACAGGAAACTCATTTTTCTTTGAACAGCACACTTACGCTACCACCCCCACCCCACCCCACACACATACCAAGTACGGTAACTTGGAAATTACTATAGTCATTGACATGGTGAAGTAGTGTGAAGGCATTTTATGCTTCACAGCAGTGATGATTCTACATAAATATAGCCTTACATAGAAGGCATTACTGAGGTCCGGCTGGTAGGAACGTATTCATGCATAATATGCCACGAAGCTACACATTCCCTGAGACTCTCCAACATAAATTGATCTTTTTTGTTTGACTAACGAATGGTTCTCGGTCATAATGATGATAGTGATGGTTATGATAGTCAAATAAGCAAACTTGAATATTTTGGTTGTGCACTCGTAGGAAGAATTATAAAGAATGAATCAGACATTCATGGTTATATGGATATGTCAATTTCCTGCAAACAGGAGATAATAATAAAATAATATTTTTTTATTTTTATCCCACTTTTTGCCAATCAATCAAAGCGGCATACAACAGGCTAAAATATATCCCTATATACATAGTACCCCCCTTATAACAAGACTGAACAGTATAAAACTATCATCATCATTATAATGAATGATAAAACTAAAACTAACATTTTAAAATCCAAACAATAACCATAACCATGGGCAGAGTTCGATAAATAGGGAAGTATTATTCGTGGCCAAATATTTTATTCCAGGAAGGCCTGCTGGAAGAGATCCATCTTAATGGCTTTTTTGAAGCTCTCTAGATTGGTAATTTGACGGATCTTGTCCGGCAGGCCATTTCATAAATTGGGAGCGGCTGAAGAAAATGTCCCCTGGGAGGTCACATCAATCTGGTCTTTAAGGGCTGTAGTAAATTCTTCCCAGAGGACCTGAGTGTACGGGGCGGATTATATGGAAGGAGGTGATCTCTTAGATAGGTTGAGCCCGAGCCATGTAGGGCTTTAAAGGTGATAGCCAACATCTTGAACTGTGCCCAGAAACTGATAGGCAGCCAGTGGAGTGACTTCGATATTGGTGTTATATGAAAGATTGAAATTATTGCATGGGGAAAGAGCAGGCTTCCCTTCAGATCTCTATCTCTCAGTGAGCAATTTATGTATTACATTTGAAATGTGCTCTTATAGCCATAAGATGGACAAAACTGTTCAGATCAAGTAATCCTAATTGAGAAATGGTATAATGGATCTAGGAAAGGAAAAGTTTTCTGCCACCCTCCAGGACTCTCCAGGGGCTGTGTGGACTTCTAAACATGCCAACAAATAAAACCGGAAGTGAATTGAAATACGCTTTTGGTTTTGACAAACACATACTTTAAAATCTTAAATAGTGCAGCCTGCCCTCACCACCACCATTACCTGTTTAAAAGGTGAATTGCCAATCCTGCAGATAGAAGGAGTGGTTCACCTTGGGAAGCCAAAATAAAAGTTATTCTCGTGAGTTTTGAAAGGTGGAAACCACAAAAATACCTTTGGGGTCCCATGCTATCCCAGGACTGCACTCTGTTTACTCTATCCTAATTCAATTGGGTATAGGTACCCTGTGGTCTTCCAAATGTTATTGGACTGCAGTTTCCAGCATACCTTGCCCTTCTCTGTGCTGGCTAGTGCTGATGGGAGTTGCAGTCCAGTTACAGTAGAAGGACCACTAGTTACTTGCTGCTGCTGACTGCTCTTACCAAGAGGCAAATCACACTGAATTTAGTTGACATGCATGGGATTGCATTGGCAGTTCATCTATATTTCATTTTATACCACAGTTGATTTATTAGACTAAAAACGACAAAGATACTTTACCAGAGCTGGAAAGTAGGCTGAAAAACACAATATGCTTCTAAATGCAGGCATATTAAAAGCAACAGAAAATCTATCCAAGAGATCATCAATTCCAGCCATTTATCTGTCTCCCAAATACTTGAGGGATCTTGTAGTACTGTTGTGATTAACTGAAAGAAGTTGGTAGCATGAGCGTTTGTATACTTGAGGCTACTTCCTCAGATGCCAACATAGCTGGGATTGTGCGTATTTCATATCCAATCCCTTTCATGTTCCTGGTAGATTCTGATAGTTTTGGCAGTTTGTGGATATTGCAGCTATTGCACATAGTAGATCAGATCCTACATTACTTCAGTATACTATAATATCTGCACAGAGGAGTGACATTATGGTTTCATTATGTAACCCTTATACTGAATAGCAGTGTAAAAACAACTAATATGGATAAATGGCTGATATCCCATTGTGCAGTTGCAAGGCACAAATGTGCTTTCACATGCTACTCTAGGAACTTGAGCATGATACTTCATGCACAACAGTTCCACATACAGAATTCCACTTATGCCTTTGTCAGCTGAATATGAGCAATGCACATTGTCCACATACATCTGCATGTGTCACTGAGAGGATACTAGCCTAGAATGGGATCTTGTAAGGGATCAAGAGTGTGAGAAATACCTTTGTAGCATGCACCTTCTTAGACTTAGGCGCGTTCCGGACGGGCCCTATGGGGCGCCGTTGTTACACACGAGGGGTGGTGCTTCCTGATGCGCCTTGCCCCTCATGCGTAACGACTACGTAAAAATGACAGCACCACATACAGATGGGCGCCACCATTTTGACGTCACAGACACACAGCGTCCGGACGTCGCACACCGGAAGTGGCGCCACAAGTGTGTGCCACGTGCCTTGCGGCACCTCTTCCAGGGCGCAGGAAGAAGCATCATTTTGGCGCTTCTTTGTTGCTGCACCCGGGAACCACGCAGTTTGGCTGCTGCAGTTCCCGGACACAGCAACTGGCAGCGGCACAAGACTGCCCGTTTTGGATGGTCTGTAATGCACCTTTGCCTGCGTCCTCACTGCAGAAACTGTGCAGTTTGACACCACTTTAACTGCCATAGGTCAATGCTATCAGATTTTAGGATTTGTAGTTGGTGAGGCACAGAGTTCTTTGACAGAGAAGGCTAAATATCTCACAAAACTACAGATACCAGAATTCTGTGGCATTGAGCTATGTCAGCTTAAAGCAGTGTCAAACAGCATTTTCTCTGTAGTGCATCCACTTCATCAGATACAATGAAAGTTTATGCTATAAACTTCTTTCAGCTAGTCTCAAAGGTGCTACAAGAATCTTTTGTATACTGATACAGACAAACAAATGTCTTTGAGGATGCTATCCTGTAAGTCATAGCTCACAATTCAGCTAAAGTTTTACATTCTGTTTTCAGGAACAAAAGTGTGATGTCATTACAGTGTTGAATTACAGACATTCTTGCAAAATTGTACACTGTCAAATGTCTGCTGCTATAGTTGTAACAATCTTTCTTTGGCACCCTTTGGGTAGCAACTGTGAAAGATGAAAAACAGGTATTTGTTTTAAACATGACCTGTGTTTTGATTCACACTGTGCTTTTGGGATTTCTGCATTATAAATATCATGTGCTGAAATATAACATGATAGGATGCAATGGCATTCTGTCAAATATAAAAGCAAAGCATACATCTGATTAATCACAAAACTGTAACTGAACTGTCTCTGTTGGAGCCAATAGCAGAGCATTTGTAAATGTGCAAATGAAATCTGTGGAAGAGCACAATTGGCTGCTAGTTGCCCAGCTGCCATTCAAATTCTTTTTCCTTGCAAATAGAAACATACTGGGAAGTGCTAGACTGAGCCCCCACCCTGCAGAATAGAGTTGTTGGGTCTTAAAATAGGATTTGCTGCAAAGTTTATGACTGAATCTTGTTTAAAACAACAACAATTGGTGTCACTTCAGTTCTTCATCTGCTAAATACAGTTCTCATAAATGCTAAGATTCTTTACTTTCTTTTAAAAGAAATGAAATGATGGTGACCATGTTGTTCCATTAAGAAACAAAATTCCATATTCTACAACAGGGCAATGTCTTTTTAGGACCAGCAAAAGTTCCACAATAGTGCAAAAGTTTCAAAGATGCGTTACAGACTGCCGAAAAGTGGCGGCCTGTACCTGCCCCTTTCCCCGGGGTATCGGGGCCTCAGCTGCCAGACTGGTAGCCTCCGAGGCCCCGATCTGCCGCTTTCCAGGCTGCAGGGAAGCGGCAAAAGGCTGCTTCCCCACAGCCTGGAAAGGGGTGTCCTTGGGGCTTCAAGCCCCAAGGACACCCCACGGCGGCGGGGAGGAGGAGGCCCCTTTCTCCCTTGCGTTGCTGGGCGCAGCCGTCTGAAGGCTGCGCCCAGCACCGCAAACCAGGAAGGAGGCCTGTATAGAGGCGGCGCAGTCGTGATGTCGTCATGGCGGCCCCCATGTAGATGGGGCGCCGCCATTTTGTACGGACTGACTCCGTACTTAAAGGCCCGTCTGTAACGGGCCTAAATTCTGTAGAACTGTTCATTAAGCTAGATAGCAAAAATTAGGATGGGGCAGGGACAAACATGGGACACCAAAGATTTAGCTGGAAAACATGTTTTAGCCATGGCACCTGCAGTTCAACTCAGTCCTATAGTGGAGGATGTAGCGTAGACTTTCACTTTGTTCTTGTATACCTTCAAGTCATTTCTATTTCTGACTTACGGCAGCCCTGAGGTGAACCTATCATGGAGTTTTCTTGGCAAGATTTGTCCAAAGGGATATTGTCTTTGCCTTCCTCTGTGGCTGAGAGAGTTGGTGAAGGTCACCCGATGAGTTTCTATGGCAAAGCAGGGATTCAAACCCTGGTCTCTAGTGTCATAATCCATCACTCAGACCATTTCACCACACTGACTCTCTGGACTGTCAGCACTCACCATTTTCTTAAAAATGTAGTTTAAGATGTGCAGAATTCAAAAACGTCTGTTTTATTATGGGATTTTTAGCTTATTCTAATGAAGCTATTTCCTTACTGTGAGTCAGGGGTTTGTTCTGTTTCCTGAAAAGTTATGTGGCTGGGAAGGTCAGAGCAAAGTCCTGACCTCAAGAATTGGACATAATCACAATGCAGAATGTGTAAATCATAGCTCACAACTCATCCACATGTGTGTGCACACTTTTTCCCTCTCCGTAGGGAGAGGTGGGATGATGATGATGATGATGATGATGATGATGATGATGATGATGAT
>NC_056525.1:204055195-204071123 GCF_019175285.1 Sceloporus undulatus | reverse complement strand
GACCTCTGTATTTTCCCTCACCCCACTTTATTTTCTTTAGATATCAGTGGGCCATCATTTGGAGAACTAGTAGTAGTGATGGTGATATGTGGGCCATAGTGTCCAGTGCAGATACAACTTATGATACAGCCTCACTGACTTTTCCTTTCTACTGACTTACTTATCTGGGAAGAAACTGAGAAAAGACCACCCAGACTGGCTGACTATGATTGGTAAAAGATTTTCAAACCAGCCCCACAGCAATTCTGATGCTGTTGGGATTGCTACATCTCCACTGCAAATTAGAGGGAAGGGAACAGCAGCAGTGAGGGCCAGTGTGCGGTGAGAGAAAATTGAACCTCCTTATCTACCCACCTCCAATATTCTTGTTCACAGTACACAAGGTAGAGGGACTTAAACCTGCTCATCTCCACTCTCTGAAATGGTATGCATGCAGGTATGCATATGCACACACATTTGCAGCATGCACCCACTATCTATCACCACATGACCCCTCAGAACCTAAAACGACCCCCTTCCCCACTAAATAATGAAAATTGATGTGAATTAGGATGCTGTTGAACAGTCATGAAAATCATGCTATTCTGTTCAGGTCAATGGCGCTTATCCCCAAGTAAGATTGCAGAGATTGCAGCATAAATATCATGAGACATATTGAGATAAACTTTAAAACCTTTTAAAAACTTAAAGTCACAATGAATTTAGAACACATGAAATTCCTGAACAGGGGAATGAATCATATATGTGATGACTTCTTCTTCTGGACATCAGCCAGTCTTAACTTTGGCTGGATCCTGCCCTAGCATGGAGCAAGTTTTCACGCACTTCTATCAGATCTTCTTTCAATCTAAATAATGTAATGCTACTTTTGTACAAATAAGGATCTCTGTTCGTCCGTATCCTGCAAATGTTTGCCTCATTATTAACCATTTCAAAACAGCCTAATTTGATTTAGTCTTCATCATTTGCATCTTGACAAAAGTTGTATTTGAACATTTCTCATAAGGAAGAACATTACATATCTTTAACAATGTGGAGATATCATATTTTGGAGATGCCAAATTATCTGTTTTAATACCATCAAATGCTTCAGAACAATAACTATAATACAGTATTAAGACAGTACATTTTGATAGCTTCCCCATTTGTCTTTTTGTAGCATAGTTGCCTCTATGACAGGGAAAAATAATTCAAGGCAGGGCTACTCAGAAAGTTGTGGACAGCCTTCTAGAGTGACTGCAATGCAGAAAGGAGGATTATTGGTGGATGAACAAATAAGGGCTCTACACTGCTCAGAATTTGAAGCTACCAGAGGCAGGTTGGCCCCTCTGTTTTACTCATCTGATAACATTCCTTCACTCTAATCCATAAATGTTCAACTGCTTGCTCTGATGCACTGACAAAGATAAGACAAATGTGGCACTGCTGCTTCTTCTAGACCTCTCAGTGGCTTTTGATACCAGCAGCCCTAGTGTCCTCCGGGATTGACTAGCCAATATGGAAAGTATTGGTAGTTAGTGGTTTCATTCCTACTTTAAAAGGCCAAATGCAGAACACGACCCTGCAGGACTACTGTTCAATTATTTGTCTTTTTTCCAAAGAGCAAACAGATGTGTTGATTTATTGGAGGGATATATCTTGCTATTTAATGAATGTTTAAATAGTTGTAATGCTATGGATTGTTTAATCAATTTTAAAAAATAACTTTTATATTTTAATGACACCCCCCCCCCCCCAGTTTGCAATCTGTTCTGCTCTCAATAGTTTGTTAACCACCTTGAGCCCCATTGTTGGGAGAAAGGTAAGATATAAATGAAATTAATAAATATAATAAATAAATCCCTAACTAGACTATCTTACAGGATGCTGTTTTGTCCCTCAAGTTGTTTAACATCTCTATAAAATAGATGAATAAAGGTTATCCAAATAAGACCCTCCATCCAAATAACAAAACAAAACCTCTCTGTTTTCCCTTTTTTATCAAATTCACTGGAAGTAGAGGAACCGCTTAGAATGACTGCTGTCCTCAGAAGGGTTTGCCTTCTTATTGTCCTCTTGACACACTGCATTTTCTTTTGTTTTTAAACACTGTTTTAATACAGATAGGTTTTTTCTCCTGCTTTTAGAATTTTCTAGCTTTCAGCTGTGTGTGTGTGTGTGTGTGTGTGTGTGTGTGTGCGTGTAAAACTAAATTAAGGTGGTTGGGGCCCTGGAGCAGTTCCAAAAATAGCAGTCCTTTTCTGTGCATGTCTGGCCTATTCTAAAGGTGGTAGCAAAGACATTTAATTAATTAATTAATTAATAATTAATGATAAATAGAAGAATCGATATGATAGATAGACAGAGGCATAGACAACAGCACAAAAATCTTTATATAAGCATCATCATCATCATCATCATCATCATCATCTTTTATTTTATCCCGCCTACTCCGATTAGGACCAAGGTGGCTTACAGTAAAACAGTCAAAACGTATTAAAATAACAATATACAGTAGTCCCCAGTTCTACCCTCCCCCATTAAAATAACAATTAAATTACAGTTATATCAAAAAATTCATACTAAAAAGATTAATTAAAACAAATAAAAACAAACTTGAGAATGGGATATGATAAAATCAATAGGCTACATAATAGTCTACCAAATGGGTCATGCATTTTTACTCAGTTACGCAAGTAGCACACAGAACTCTGAGAATAATGAAAGCATCAGGAGATTCATAAAGTGCTTGTAGAAAGAGAGAATGCAAGCTACACATTTTTCCTTCAGTTCTGGGCCCTAACATGTGAGGGATCCGAAGCAATTGCACCAACTGAACAACTGATATTCTGGCCCTGTCTGTTTGTGTAATACCTTTATATATTAAATTGTATATATGCAGTACTGAAGCATATTGTTTTATACATGTAATCCACCCTGGGATATAGCTGCCATTCATTCTGATGAGAATGAGGAAGGCACTTTCTGTAGCCAAAACTGAATGGGTGGTATTCTATTGAGAAAGATCCTCTTCAGAGGATAAATTTGCTTTTTAAAAAATTGTGCCTTCCATTGGTCACTTCAGTAAACACATTCTTTTTCTAAATCTCTGACCTGTGGGTATTTTGCTAGTGATGGCACATGGTTTACACGGGCAACACAACTTAGGCCATTAGCAAGCACTTCAACTTATTCTTGCTGTCGATCATAATATTCAATGTAAAAATTAATTCAGTTCCAAGTTACACAGGGATTGAAGAGAGCTACCGTTTGATGCATATAAGTTGTGTACACCAGGTGAATATACACAAAAAGGGCAATGAATAGTTGTGGCATTTAATAAATGGACTGATATTTTGGAAGCCTGTTATCACTAAATTATTCATTAAGCTTTCACCTCTTCTTCGTATTAAAGCTAATTGCTACAGAATGCTGGTTTCTTAATAAATTGCCCATTTTATAGTGATATTGGTCTTACAATTGGCAAAAATTGTGTGACACCATTCCTCTTTATGGTATTAGAAAGTAATATTTGCTTTGACATCAGCTATATGAAGTGCAATAAATTATATGGTATATGTCAGAGAAGCTAACTTTTCAGTTTATTGAACTTTTAATGCAATTAAAACTACAGGTTGTTGTAGGCTGAAATATTTTAAGATCTTGTCTGCAAACGTACAGTTGTTATACTGAAGAAAATAACTCCAACGTATCCTTGTTACAGTATTTTCCCCCAAGATTGTGGCTTTGCATATTCATTTGTCAAATGTATCATATGAAGCAGGTAAGACACATTACACATTTCAAAAGGTTTGTAATTTTCCAGCAAATCATTCTCCCTTCATTCTATACCTATAAGAACAAAGTGAAAACATAAAGAATATATTGTGACTATAACTAGAGAATACTGATAGAATGCCGTCAACTTTTTATTATGGGTCATTCCTCCTATTGCAAAGCTTCTTCAGATGTCTCTGTCTTAACCCTGATCTATGCAAGCCCTTCATAATTTTTTTGCCGGATTAAAATTAAACTTCCACTTTGAGATCCACATAGACTGAAGAGATTTCATTTTAAAAGTAGTGTGCCATTTCTGAATGCAAGCTTGCTTTCTCTTTTAATTGTGGAGGTACCACCCCTTTGAACAGTTAACATCAGCAGAGGAAAGAAAATCCTAGTTGCCTCATACAGAGCAGTAAATGTATGCCAGCACCACCAAGGATATATCATTCTGCACTTGCCCTTATCACTTCTCTAGATAGTCGTGGTGTTAATCTTGAGCAGGCAGAAAGTCAATACTTTAGTCATTTCTTGCCTTGTGAACTACTTTAATGCCTATTCAACATCATCCATTTTGCCACTTAATTTCTCAACATGAATCATGTCCAGGAACAGACCCAGTATGGTTTAAAATGTAAACTGAAAGCTGGTCAAAACTAATTGGAATCAGGTGTGATAACCTTGTTGAGACATTATCAGACAAGGGAAATTGGAAGTATAATCCAATGGCAATCTGAACACAATCATGGGGTTTAATGTTATTGCGTGATAGACTACCACACACAATTTCAGGCAATGGAAAGTCAGTCTCAACGCAATCATGGGATTTCATGTTATTGTGTGAGAGGTGATCACACACAATTTTGGGCAATGGCAAGCTATTTTCAGGCAACAGGAAGTCAGTTCGAACTTAATTTGAATTTGTGTAAATTTGCTGAACTAGAGAATTCATGTGAATGTGTTCTGGCCCCACTTTCTTTTCATTTGAAATTAAGAGAAATTCCTCCCGTGTGATAAACTCCTTGGATAAAGGGGGCAAAGGCAACCCAAATATGACATGGCCACAGATCGTGAACAGTCTCCCTCTTCCCTTTGCAAACCTGGCCATTTACTAACCAAACATTCAGATAGATGCCATGCCAGCAAGGTTTTGAGACTTTTGTGATCTTGGATTGCAGGGAGTTTACAACTCTGTTGTGTGTGATTTTTGTTCAAAAATCAAAAGTGGGGAGAATGAGCCCTGAATGTGAATGTGAATATATATATATATATCACATTTTCAACCATCTGGTTTGACACTGCCAAGGCTCCATGCCTGAGGATGCTCTGCAGTCTGACACTCCTTCACACATCTTAAGGTCCTGCGGTTCTGGGTGTCTCTCTCTCTCTGTGTGTGTGTGTCTGAATGTTAAAATGCAGCCATAAAAGTGCATGGAAGAACACCTTGTAAATCCCCTTTGCATTTTTATTGCAGCTCCTTGGGATTGTGGGGGCGAGGACAAGGGCAACCACCGAGAAGAAGAAGACTTAACTCCTTCCCTGATCTGGGCTTTTCTAAGGACAGAACCCATTTGCAACAGAGAGGGCTGCATCCACATTGCGGAAGTGACCGGTTTGACACCGCTTCGACTGCCATGGCTTAATGCTATGGAAATCTGGGAAGTGTCGTTGGTTGTGGCATCAGGGTCAAGCTCTGGTGCCACAACCAACAACACTTCCCAGAATTCCACAGCATTAAGCCATGGCAGTCGAAGCGGTGTCAAACCGGGTCACTTCTACAGTGTGGATCTGGTGACTTCAGCAAACTTTTGCAAGCTACTTCTCAGCAGGGCAGGGAAGAGAAGGAAGCTAGCAAAGAACTGAGCAGAAGGAAAGAAGAGGAACATTTTCGTTAAGTTTCAGCACCAAGGACAGCTCCGGAAAGGGTTCGTTGTTTTGCAGATTATTTATGAGGCAGCTTGGAATAGTGCTCTGAGTGTTGGATGCTGCTCCTCTGGAGACCAGGGTTCAAATCCCCACTCAAGCATACCCTCCTTCCACTGGGAGACCTTGGGATGGCCATGGCAAACTCCCTCAGAGGAAACTTGCCAACATAGGGTCTCCCTCGGGTCGTCCGAACTCACAAATGATTTGGAGGCGACTTGAAGGAGACTCACAGCTACACAACACAGCAACGACAATGGACATCAGCTATGCTTTGGAAAGCTAGATTTAAGGGAAATCAAGCCAAGGGTGATCCACATGTCCTCCTCACCACAAAGGAGGAGAAAGGCAGCGCGAAATGGAGGAGTTTCAAGGGGGGAAAATGCGCAAAACGCTCATAGAAATGTAAATTTCCGCTTCTTTGTCCTACTCAAACTGGAGGATGTTATGCAAGTTCCTCCTGAACAGAAGGCTGAAGTGTAGGACATGTCCTGGAAAAGGAGGACGCCTGGTCTCCCTGAATCCAGTTCAAGCAGGAAAGATCAGGGGAGCAATCGCGGCTGAACTCCTTTCCCCGTGCTTCCTTGACTGAGGCTGCATCCACACTGCAGAAATAATCCAGTCTGAGACCACTTTAACTGCTGTGGCTCTACGCTGGGGAATGCTGGGAACTGCAGTTTGCTGTGGTACCAGAGCTTTCTGACAAAGAAGGCTAAATGTCTCACAAAATTGCAGGTCCCAGAATTCCATAGCATTGAGTCAGGGCAATTAAAGTAGTGTCAAACCGTGTTATTTCTGCAGTGTGGAGTCAGCCAGTGTGGATGGGCCTTTCGGGTGCTGGGATGTATTTCTATAGGTAGGTCTGGTTTTGTTTTAAAAGCCACCCAAACTTTCTTGTTGTTGGGTGCCTTCAAGTCGTTCCCGACTTCATGGGATTTTCTTGGCAAGATTTGTTCAGGGAAGGTTTGCCATTGCCTTTCCCTGAGGTTGAGAGAGTGTGACTTTGTGGGTTTCCATGGCTGACTCTAGTCTCCTTTTGCTCCATGCTGACTAGTCCTCCCTAAGGACTGAAACACACTGCAGAAATAATCCGGTTTGAGACCGGTCTAACTGCCTTGGATCAACGATAGACAATTGTGGGAACTGTCGTTTTGGGAGACCTTTAGCCTTCTCTGTCAGAGATAGCCCCGGTGCCACAACAGTTCCCAGGATTCCCTAGCCCTGATCCAGATCAGTTCAAGCGGTGTCAAACTGGACGATTTCTGCAGTGTGTTTGGGACCTAAGAGGCTAGAGGCGGACTCCGGGAGCGAAAGGGTTGCTTGGACCCGAACGTTCTAAGGGGGCGGGGAAAGGGGCGTGGCCGGCCTTCTGATTGGAGGAGAAAGGGAAGCCGGAGGGGATCCTCTGAATCCCAGGTCTATCAGCCGGTTGGGAGGGGAAGGACTGGCCGCTTCCTTCTTGCGGCTGGAGAAAGAGAAATACAGTACTGCTTTGCAGGGAAGGGGGTGATGATGCAGGGCCTTCCTAACCACGAAGTGGAGGACATCCCAGAAAAAATGGAGGACAGGACCAAGGGCGGGGGGGGGGAACCCTCATAAACACGATTAGAAATAGACACAGAGGCTGCATCCAGACTGGAGAAATAACCCGGTTTGGCACCGCTTTAACAGTTTTCTGGCCCAAGGCTATGGATTTCTGGGAGCTAAAGTTTGTCGTGGACCCCACAACAAACTCCAATTCCCAGAATTCCATAGCCTTGGGCCAGAAGAGAATTAAAGCGGTGCCAAACCGGGTTATTTCTCCAGTCTGGATGCAGCCATATGTCCAAAACACGCTGCAGAAATAATCCAGTTTGAGAACGTTTTAACTGCTCAGGCCCAGTAGCTAGGAATTGTAGTTTGCTGTGGCAAAAGAGCTCTCTGACAGAGAAAGTGAAATGTCTCACAAAACTACAAATTCTCAGGATTCCGTCGAATTGAGCCAAAGCGGTCTCAAACCGGATTGTTATTGTTTCTGAGGTGTTTGGGACCAACATCGTCAAAATATTTTTCTTTCTCTCTCTTGTCTCATTTTTGACACTTTTGCTCGATGAAGAAGCCAGTGGCGCTTGGGAAGGTTGCAACGTGGATACCAGGTGCATTTGGATTGATCCAATAAAAGATATCACTGTCTTGTGGGTTTTGGATGATGCTGTACTTTGCTGTCCACCCCTGGAAATCAGTATACAGAGAGATCTAGTAGTCCCTTTGAGACAACTGCAGGGAAGAAGTTGGCAACCTGAGCTTTCCTAGACTTAAGTCTACTTCCTCTGATGTATTTGGACTTAAGTCTAGGAAAGATCAGGCTGCCAACTTCTTTCTTTCAGTTGGTCTCAAAGGTGCTGCAAGATCCCTTTGCATACTGATTTTCCAAACTAACACGGCTATATCTTTGAATTTTACCCTTGGAAATGTTTCCTGTTAGAAAGTTAGAAAGAGATTCTCTTTGCTCTTATTAGAGATGGTGAGATTAAAGAGTCCTTCTTTCACTTAAACTATTCATTAGCTTCTTTGGGCTGTTGTCGCCTCCTTGCAGAGGTCGATTCAAGCCATTAGGAAACTTTGGTTAAACTGCCATCTACTTTGTTTCTTGAGTCACTCTCCGTTTTTAGAGAAGCCTTGCCAAACAAGGAGGCAAGCTGGATTCCAAGGAAGCATCTTCCTTGAATTGCAGATGGACACTAAATTTCCTTGGCTTTGAAAATCTCCCAGTGACCGCATGGCCAAAAAAGGGGAAGGTGCCAACATACAGATAGCCCTCCCTACCATCTGCACTAAGACCAGAAACAGAAAGTGCAGGCCTATAAGTCACATCTTCAATTTTTTCTCCTGTTTGCTTGATGAAGAAGCCAGTGTGACTTCGAAAGCTTGCAACATGTCGTTGTGCATTTTGGTTGGCCCCATAAAGGTATCATGGCTTGGATGTTAAAAGACGCGTCTCTGTTCCTCTGCAGATTTAAAGCTAGAGCCTAACAGGCTTGGCTCTGGATATTTAAATATTTTTGTTTCCTAAGCAAAGGCTGAAGCCTTAGGAAACTTGAGTTGCCCCACAATAATAATAATAATAATAATAATAATAATAATGATGATGATGATGATGAGGAGGAGGATGATGATGATGATGATGATGATGATGATGATGATGATGATGATGATGATGATGCATGGAAGTTATTTTGAAACCCTGCACCATCACCTCACAGCATTTTAAGAGAATCAAGAGTGGTTTATTGGTAAAGTTTCTTTGTCGTCGGGCCTGGCACCAGGCGATCGGATTAAAAGGCCATATAAGACACACAAAACCGTCCTCAGGAGGATGAAGGTCCAAAACACACTGCAGAAATAATCCAGTAAGAGACCGCTTTAGCTGCCCGGGCTCAATCCTAGGGAATCCTGGGAACTGTAGTTTCATGGCACATTAGCTTTCTCTGGTAGAGGCCTCTGGTGTAGAAAGATCTTGTAGCACCTTTGAGACTAACTGAAAGAAGTTGGCAGCATGGGCTTTTGTAGACTTCAGTCTACTTCCTCAGGTGCATATGGAAAATTTATATGCATCCGAGGAAGTAGGCTTTAGTTTACGAAAGCTCATGCTGCCAACTTCTTTCTTTCAGTTAGGGAGATTATCGCATTATACTCTTTTAGTGCTGCTGTTCCTGCTCTAGCTGCATCCTGTTGTATTCTGGGATTTGCAGTTTAGAGAGGGGCATTTAAAATTCTCAGACCTGAGTCTGACAAGTTAATTCTCCATTACACAATAGTAACGGTTTGTGGGAATAAGGGACTCTAGTGTGTCCTGCCAAAATCACCTGGGACCTTTGTATAGTGTCCTTATGACAAACATACGTGTAGATGCTGTCATCATCATCATATGCAACAATAAGTTGTCCATTGGTCAGTTTCCCCAAAGTATCCCTTTGACGGTTGGTTGGAAATTATCTCAAAGGCGGCATCAGTCTTAGGCCTCACTGAACTACAAACCCGAGATGCAACAGGAGGCAGCCAGAGCGGCAAAAGCGGGATAGCAGCGCCATAACAGTGCAGTGCAGCAACCTAGTTCGTCTCAAAGATCTACAAGATCTCTCTTCATCTCTGATTCTACAGATTGACGCGGCTATCCTTTGCAATTCCACCACGACGGAGAGCTCCGGTGTCACAATAAACCGCAATTCCCAGGATTCCCTAGTTCAAGCGGTCTCAAACTGGATGATTTCTGCAGTGTGTTTTGGACCAGTAGAGCCATTTAATGTTGCAGAAACACAAGGGCTGGTATTTGGCGATGCCCACAACCTGCCCATCCTGCTCTACCGAGGAAGAAGGTGTCCATAAACTGCAGTGCTAATTCCTGCAAAGTTTCCTTTGCAGGAAAACGGGCAATGCGTGGCGTCTCTTTCTTTCTTCTTTTTTAATTAAAGCCGACGTATTTCTGTTCTGATGTTTATATGGCGCCGTTAATTACATTCCATTCCTTGCCTCCCCTCCACCCTTCCTCCTCTCCCCCTTCCCCTAAATCACATTTTCATTAGAGGTTTTAATAAGAAAACTCACTTGACCGCTGTTCATTAGCTCATCCTTGCCACGAACCCAAGTTCACTGAGCCCCTGATTCATGTCAACAGATCTCCTGACTGCGAAGAAGAGGGAGGCAGGGAAGGAATGATGGAGGGAAGGAATGATGGAGGGATGGAGGGGAGCAGCGCTCCTCACGATCCGTCAAAGTCGGCCAAGTGGATTCTCCCTCCTTTCACGAGCCGTAATTAGTTACCATAGCATCTAATCCGCAAATGTGCCCAGAGCACACCATTAACAGTTAAACGGAGGATTCAATTTAACACATGATTATATCTTTCATAAGTCATTACATTAGGAAAGTCAATGTCACTCAGGCTGGGACAGTGGCCGGGTTAGAACTGGGGCTAAGGAGAGAGACAGAGAAAGAAAGAGAGAATGAGAATGAGAATGAGAAAGAGAAAGATTGTTTTGCCTTGGCAACATAAAGGTGAAAGGGGGAAAAAACGGGGTGGGTGAGCTTGGAGGGACTTCACTGTCCTACTTTGGAGGGGTGGCTTGAAATACTCATTTCAAATGAAGGGATCCATTCCAGAAAGACGGGAAGGAGCCATGCCAAGGGAGTCCGAAGATCGGGGGAAAGAAAGAGAGAGAAAGAATCTAGTTCGATAGCACTTTAAGTGCCATGGCTCCATGCTATGAAATTCTGGGAATGGTCTTTTGTGAGCTTCGCTCTGGTGCCCCAACAAACTACCATTCCCAGAATTCCATAGCATGGAGCCATGGCACTTAAAGTGCTATCAAACTGGATCCTTTATCCAGTATGGATGCAGCCTAGAAGCCTTCCCAGGTTGAAGGTCAAGGGCTGCAAGCTCTCCTCCCCTCTCCTCCCCTCCTCCCCAGCCTTACACCTCACTCCGAAGCAAAAGTTCCTGGAATTTTGGAGTTCCTGGGAATTAGATCTTGAGAGGATCATTTGTCAAAGGAGGCTGGCCCTTCACTGTCAAAATCCAGAGACAGCTCAAAGGGATGCCAATCCAACTCACCCAGTGGTGTATAGAGGGCAAATTTAGAGACAGAGAAACGCGTGAATGCCTCAGTTGGGTCCCACCAGGATCCCAAACTTTTTTGATGCCTTGCTGGTTCCGAAAATGGATCCAAAGGAGAGAGCAAAAGGGGGCAGGGGCATGATCCCAGGCGCCTAAGGTGAGCTTTCTCGCTCTCTCTCTGTGTCTATCTCAGTCTAAAGTTGCGATGCCTTCCCCCACAAAAGCCAAACCCAAACGATCATTCCCAGAATTCCCTAACATGGAGCCGTGGCAGTGAAAGTGTGGCCAAACCGGATTGATTCCTGCAGTGTGGATGGAAGGGTTTCAAAGCCGAGGAATTGATTTTTCCAGGAACTCTTATGCCCGGGTCAAGTGGCACCTTCATGGCCCAAGCATCCTCCCCGTAAGAGGGGAAAAGGTGGCTGTTTGGATTTTGGGCAAGGGGCAATCCTAGCTGTGCCCAAAGACACGTGTCTAAAGGCGGGGTGGGAACCTTGTGGGGAGGGGCCGGCCTTGGCCTCGGGATGATGGACGGCGCGGGGTGAACAATGCCGACTGATGGCTGCGTGGCTGATCACTTTCCCCCGTGATTAAAGACCCCCAATTACGGCGCCGAACAGTGTCGTAATTACGGGCCTTAATCACATCCAGGAGGCCTAATTGCCTTAACGATGTGTTTCATTAAATGAATTTAGGTATGATCGCCGACAGTTTTCATACACAGTTGTTTTCGGATTAACATAATAGAAGACACCGTCATGGAAATTGTTTTAATCATCGTCGTCATTAGGGGCACCCGGGCTTTGTCTGCCAGGCGGCGGCGCGGGGCTTTCTCCCGGCGCCTCGGGGGCTCAGAGGCCCACCCGGCCTGGGCCCCCTTCCCCACCCGGGACACTTCGGGGCCTCGGGAAGGGACAGGGCCCCGTGCATTGGCCTCCCCGGACCCTCTTGCTTTGACTCCCCTCCATCACTACCACCGATACAAAGTGGAGCAGAAAATATCCCAGCTCTTTCACCTTCTCAGCCTTCTGCAGTTTGAGAAGCAAAGAAGGAAGAAGGACGACAGATACCGATCGGAGCCGGGTTGAGAGCCAGGGGGGCAGGAGATGCCCAGGCTGTGGCTCTCTGACCTAGTTTGAGGGCCTGGCTCTTGACCCTTCTCAAGGCCACCAGGAAGACCATCCTTGGGGCTCAAAGGGATCTCCAGCTACTCCTTCAGAACTACAGGCCGTTGGTTTAGTAGGGATTCTCCCCCCCCCCCAGCCCCATGCCAGACCCTCCCCTCCCTTTCACCCGGGCATCTTTGAGACTGGTACAGGGCAGTGGTTCTCAACGTTTGGCTCTCCTAACGTTTTGGACTTCAACTTCCAGAAGTCCCAGTCAGCTTGCCCAAATGATCAGGGATTCTGGGAGCTGAAGTCTAAAATGCCTGAAGGACCCAAGGTTGAGAACCACTGATATAGGGGTTTAAAGCCAAGGACTGTGACTCTGGGAACCAAGACTGGCATCCCTGCTGGTCCATAGAAACCCATTGGTTGATCTTGGACAAGTCACTCTCTCTCAGCCTCAGTGGGAGGCCGAAGCAAAAGCTCCTGTAAACCAAGAAAATCCCATCATAGGATCCCCATAGGTCGGAAAGGCACACACCAACAGCAACAGCACTTGGGATCCTTTAAGAAGAGACGGAGTTCAGACTTCTTCTCTTAGGGCCAGTAAGGAAAGGGTTGTTCAGTTTCCTCGTTGGTCCTAAGGGGCTTTTCTTCTATTTTTGGTTCTGCTTGCAAATGCCTCTATGAGCCTTTTCTCCCTTTCTCAAAGCACCAGCCAAAGCCAAGGAGACCACAGCAACACCACGATCATCTCCAGCCCTCCCCCCCTTTTCGACCATCCTCTCTCCTCTTTTCTTCTTTTTCCCCCCAGAAGTCTGTCTGAACGAAGCCCCATTCCTTTTTTTTTTTTACAAAGCACAGCCGGATAAAGATGTGTTCAAAATATTTTAATAAAGATTCTTTCCGACAGAGGTTACACACATACAAGCCGCCACACGTGGCTGTCATCGTCTGATTGACCTATTTAATATATAGATATCTCTCCTCTCCCTCTCTCTCTCTCACACACACACACAAGCAGACACTCTTTACACGCCCCTGACCTGCCGACAGATCCATGGCGGCCCTCCTTTGGCCCTCCCCAGCTGACAGGCTGCATTTGGATGCTCAGCAAGGAAGGAGTGGGGAACAAGAAGCCTTGCAGAAGGAAGCGGAGAGGAAGACTTCGGCAAGCCGCCTGGGATGGGCAGCAAGAGCCACACAATCCGGTTTTGCCAAAGTGCTTCGGTTTAAGGAGGATCAAGTCAGTCACAATTAAAATGAGGGTGATTTAAGGCAAGGCCCTTGATCTTCGACATGAGAAGGCGTCTTAGGCTGCATCCACATTGCTGAAATAGTTTGGTTGGGTACCACTTGAACCGCTATGGCTCCATGCTCTGGTGCACCAACAAACGACCATTCCCAGAATCCCATAGCATGGAGCCATAGCAGTTCAAATGGCATCCAATCAGATTCTTTCTCCAGAGCAGATGCAGCAATTCAGGCTGCCATTCTATATATTAATCTGGGATGAAGGCCCACAGAACTCAGTGGGAGATACATCCCAGAAGGGTTGTGTTCATGGGTCCACAAAACACACTGCAGAAATAATCTAGTTTGAGACCGCTTTAACTGCCCTGGCTCGGTGCTAGGGAATCTTGGGACTGTAGTTTACTGTGTCCCCAGAGCTCTTTCTGACAGAGAAGGTTAAATGTCTCCCCAAACCACAGTCCCCAGAATTGCCTAGCAATAAGCCAGGGCAGTTAAAGTGATCTCAAACTGGATTGTTTCTGCAGTGTGTTTTGGAGCTTAGTCTCTGCAGTACACTAGGAGGTCTTTCGGTTCATTTTTGGGGCCTGAAACAGCCTGATTAATCCCATAATGCCCCCAAACATACTTAGCCCAAAGCCAGTTCGAACAACCCAACACAACCAAAGTCAATGCGGTTAGGGTTCGGGTGGAAAGGGAGAGAAGTCACTTTCCCCCGGATTGTTGTATGGCACAACTTCCAAGGTTTAAAAGGGGTTATGGACTGGCTGGGAAAGAAATCCACACAAAATCATTTTGGCCTCGACTTTCCAGGGCAACAAGTCTTCCTTTACTCTTCTTCCTTCTATCCTTTATTTATGGGAGAATGAATATGAGGCGGAGGGGAGGGAGAGATTAAAACGACGAGCTTCAGGGAAAATAACGTTTATAAATAGGGTAGTGTTTTTTTTTTTTTTAAAGCAAACCAAAAACCTGGCCTTATTCTGTCCCTCTGAGGAGAAACAGAACACTACCATCTGGAAAAGGCTCCCCTCCCCTTTCTTTGCAAATTCTTGACAAAGAGCCACTGCCTGATGCCTTGTTGTTACAGCAATGATCTAGAAACAGAAATCCTTTCATGCCTTAAAAAGAGTTTCTAATCACCAACAGTCCACTTCATTGAGTAATGAAGAATACACCTTTCCTCTCGTTTTTATTTTTTGGACTGAAGCAATTTATTAAAGCTCACTTTATGATAAAATACAGGGATGCAACTAAACATCCAAACGACCTTTCCGAAGCTTCGTCAGCTGGGATACATCAAGATTTCTGGTCAACGCGTCCTTGGCAAATCAACGTTTTTTAAAAACACTTGGCACAAAGTTTTAAGTTATTGGGGATTTTAAGAAGCATCTTCTTTTTGTTTTTAAATTTTAAAAAATCACATAAAACCCATGACCTCAACCCAGGGTGAGTCTTATTGGCGTGAGAGGGCCATTGAAATAAATTATGGTACCTTCCTGTACACGGCATTGCAAGTTGCAAATTTGAAAAGAACAAGGTGCACATCTTTTTTTAAAAAATAAATAAAAAATAAACCTGCAGTACTTCAGCCACACATATAAGACCTTGTCACCTCTTAAAGTTCACCCCCCCAAAAAAGAACCCAACAACTCCTTGTGCACTTTCACCAGCTCTTTAGTTCAGAGAAGATAAAAAATAACACGCGTTTTCAGAGCAATTTTTCACAGGTCTAACCTCAAGAAGTCTATGTTTCAAGTTTGCTTGTTTCCTGGCTCAGAAGCAATTAAATAAAATAACATTAGAGAAAAGGGAAAAACAACCACCTTTTTTGTTTTTCTTTTGTAAGTGCCCTTCTTGATTTGTCTCGAGTTTACAATCCAGCTCGCTTCCACCTCTTGTCCAAGCCCAACCAATGCCCCTCTCGGGTGCTTAGAGGAAAAAGTTCCCAAACACTTGGAAGCTGTCAAGAACAAACCCACGTGGAGGAGGAGGAGAGAGGAGGTCGCCCTCAAGCCCTAAGCCAAGCGAGGGCGCTTTCTTTTGGTCCGCACTCACTCACTCACTCACCCCAAACCTGACAACCCTGTGGTCGCGAGAGTGGGCGAGTGCCTGTGTCTCTCTCAATGTCGCTGAGGTCTCAGTTGCACTTCAGTCCCCTTTGGCCCCCAGGTCACCCCCCAAAAGGCGGCTGCAGGAGCAGCAAATGTCCAGCCCAGGGAAGGAAGGGGAAGGGAAGGGAGGAAAGAAGGAAGAAAGGAAGAGAAGGGAAGGGAAGAAGGAAAAAGGAAGGGAA